>NC_068362.1:254893-309893 GCF_020536995.1 Dreissena polymorpha
TTTTTGCGTCATGATTAAAATATTTGCGTCATAATAATACAATATTTGCGTCGCAATAAAATCACACCAATGCTTTCACAGCTTTAAAATCAAATATTGTTTACATAGTTGGCAGAAGTAGAGAAATCTAAGAATTGTTGATTAACAGTTACGATTTGTATTTGATAACATATAAACGTTAAAAAAACGAAACAACAAGATACGGTAAAACGAAAACAAAACAACTTACCTCAGCATATATATATAAAGTCATGATCATCATCCGTGAGAAAGATCTCGTGTCTAATTAATACACCCCATGTGTGATCCGTCTAATGTTATAAGGCTGTTATACGACGCGCGTTGAACATGTGCCAAACTTTATGCCGCAATGTGGACGGAAAGAGTATTTTCAACGTTCATTTTGTTTGCAAAATCACATATTGTACAAAAAGTTAACTTTTCAATATTATTTCACCATCCTATCAATCACTTTTTATAATGAATTTACCTTTGTAAAATCATGTCCGAAACGAAAGTAAAACTAGATTTATCACAAACAGCTATCTAAAACAGTAACAATTTGTTCACTTTCATGAAGAGAACCGAATAGAGAAAATTGAGTATGTATGCAATGCAGACTGTAATTACCGATTGTAGTACTAGATAAAGGACCTGAGACGACCTGTTAATATTGAACTTGATTTTTGGTAAATTAATGAGTGGTTTGATTAGTAATAATATTAAAAGTTTTCTTTAATACACTCGCTTTATTTATTTGTAAATACCATTTCCAATATTAACAGTTCTTATAAATTAACATTCGGTGTATCATAAAATTATGAATTAATATTAATTTAATTTATTGTTGGAATTGTTATTTATTTTATACTACAAAGTGTGTATTGTATTCATTTATTTTTAATTATTATCCATTTCATGATATATATAAATATTTCGTCAATATGATTCTTGTGTAAATCTTAATTAGTCTAGACACAAACATTTGAATTGTGTATTCCTCTACCTGCACTGGCAGGCGGGCGGTCACGGGCGGGCGGGGGCGGCCGGGCAACGGGCGGGCGTGCGGGCGGGAGGGCGTGCGTGCGGGCGGGCGGGCTGGGCGGGCGGGTGGGCGGACGTACGGACGGACGGACGGGCGGGCGGATGGACGGAGGGGCGGGCGGGCGTGCGGTCGGGCGGTCAGGTGTGTCGGGCGGGGCGTAATGGCTGGAGGGCGGGCGGGCGGGCGGGTGGGCGGAAGTACGGACGGACGGGCGGATGGACGGAGGGGCGGGTCGGCGCTTAAATTCACCTTTAAATGATCGCATTTTTATTGTGAAAAGACGGCCCTCTTCTTCTAGTCATCATTATCTTAGTTTTGCTGATATTAAATTCAAGCCCCCAAACATATTCACTTCAGTTTTTAATACTTTGTTGAATGTCAGATACATAATTCCCGAATATTTCCATATCATCAGAAAAAAGCATTTAAGTATAAATATCAAGTCATCATATCTAAAAATAGTTCAAGGTCATCTATACATTGATAAAAAAGCACCGGCGATAATCTGCCTGTTGGAGACCAATCGCACAATTAAAGAAATCCGAGTATGCTTTTCACTTTTTGACAAAGCATTTTTCTTGAGAATACATGCCGTTAACCATTCTTAATAATTTACCGTTAATGCCTGCGTGTAAAAGCCTTAACCATGTTCCATTCAACAGACCGAATCAAATGCACGTGTCGTGTCGATAAAACAACAATACAAGCGTCCGTTAGCATTGACAACATATTTTTTACAATTGATTAAGTTCACAAATTGCGTCAATAGCCGAAAGGCCCTTTTATACTCCGAATAGTGCGTCACTTAAAAGGTTATTATTCTCAATCCAATTATTTAAACGACTATTTAGAATGCTCGTAAAAAGTTTGGAAATGCATCTTACCATAGTTATCCTCCTATAATTACGGACATCGTCCTGGTCGTTCTTTTTCAGCCAGACACAATGAAACCCTTTGACCATTCTGTAGGGAAATACCATGAATTCATCACAGCATTAACTATCTGTAACAGATATGATGATAAGATATCAAAACTTTCAATGAAGTATTCGTTTAAGAAATAATCACAACCACACGATTTACTGCGTTGAGTCGATGAACTGCCTTTTCTGATTCGTCTATTGTAGTTGGACTATCTAGTTCTTCAAATATGCCGTTATCAGTGTTAACATTATATGAACTACACAATTGTTCTGCTTGGGTATGAAGTGCGCTTTTTAAATCGTTCTGGAGAGAAGAAAAATAATCATAAAAATCATCAACGGATAACGAATCACTTTTGTTGGTTTTATTTTTGCTAACAAGCTTCCAAAAATCTATAGACTTTGAGAGTCTCAGGCTTATGATTTCATTAACTGTTTTGCTTCGTTTGTATACGGTTTTCATATTTATCATAATCACTCTATTGCTATCTGATATGCCTTTATTATACACATGGATCCCATTAGAACTTTAACTTAGGTATGTTTTGCTAGACGGAACTCTTTATCAAACCACTTTACTCTCTTAAAGGATGTGTAATTAGGGTTAGATTGCCGACGTTGAACGGTTTTCGAAAATAAAGTATCACCAGCTTTGTTTAGTACTTTCGAGAATCTCTCCACGCAATAATTAATACTGGCAACGTTATTACAATCGAAATCATCGCATATACTGTTTAATGGATGTAAATTTTAGATTATATTTTGTCGAAAATCGTTTCGATGCTGATCTATTCAGATCATGCGTGTTGTAATCGATTCATTATTACTTATTGATATTACAGTAGTCCGTATTTCACGTGATATAAAATATTTACGGCCAATTATCTGACCATTCTGAGTAAGATTCGACATTTAAATGAAACTATAAGACGTAACAAGTAATCAGTGAGACTAGAACCACGTGAATTCATGAACGTCAAAGCGCATAGACTATCATCGCTTAATCTGCCGTTAGCTATTTTCAATGAGAGCGATTTGCACATGTCAAGAAGCCTCGTACCAAAACAATAACTGTGTCAATCCATTGAATTTCGTGGAAGTTACGAATAACTTATGTAACGTTGGTCAATTAAAATATTAACTTTGCGGTCACAAACAATAAAATCTCGCTTAATATTTACTCGAGCGTTCCTATTGCCATCTTAAAACACCTAACCATTTGTTTGAAATTGATAATTTTCATTTTATAAGATATCAAACAGTGATAAACCTCGAAGTTTCATTATATATTTGACATATAACATATTGAATACACAACAAATGCACTTCTCTCATCACAGTAAACCCGATTTATAAAAGTACGGGGCGTGTTGCCGAACTCCGCAAAGAAGTATTATTTTTAGACGCCAGTATTAAACACCGTATTGTCGCAACTGTCTGGCTCTGCATTTCTGGTGCCAGACAGTACGAGGGTGGTTAATAACATTAGAAAGTGTATGCTACACATGTTATTAAGGTTAGGCCTGGTATAAAATGGTTCAGGATCACGTGACTTTGTTGACTTCACAATTAAACGTTAATGGATGTAAACACACCGGTAAGTAGTGTTTTTTTCAAATAGCTTTTTAAAACAATTTTTCTTAAGAATTTTAAATAGTGCAAAAATGACAGTTTTTATGCTGCTTATGGCAATATGAAATACGTCAGAATTACTTTCTTTAATAAGCCTGTGGATATGCTGAACGCAACGTGAAATTTTGGCACTGATTTCAGACGTATTCAATGATTTATTCTTAAATTTTAAGATATCGGCACACCTTTCAAGAAAATCTGTCTTTTATGCATTTAAGATTTTTGCAAAAGTATTTCAATAACTTGAGATATTGTTGCGTACTGCTGTCCCTTTTTGTACTACACTGTATTGACTTACTTAGTCATAAAAAAGTTTCAAACAAATGGAGCCTCAATAAGTTAAAAGGTTTATTCTGTGTAACGTTGATTGTCCGGATTACAACAGCGGAGGATATATTAAACTCTGGAATATTAATGTATATCTGTTTTGTAGAGCTGAGCAGTTATTTTGTTCAGAAAAAGAAAACGTTAACCGACTTATAAAAATATAGATGAAGATTCTATGTCGCGGATGAGTCACCACAGGAAGTAAACAGACTAGTATCAAAACAACGAGACAATTCGTGAAGATGAACCCATTTAACTTTCAAGCAAAAATTTTTAAGGTAGATAGAAGAAACCCTTATCGACTGCAAACTGGATCGGCGTTTCAACTGTCCTGCTGCTCATCCACCAACTAGCATCTTATATAATCAAAACGCGACCTTTCTTCGTGGAGGCTCGAACCGGAGTGACTCTAGAAAAAAGCTGATCATCCTTGGTCGATTTAGCACTCGACCTATGATCTAAGAATCCAAGATGGCCGCCGTGTAGTTGCGAATGTAAAGAAAGCTCAGATGAGGACTAACCATGAGCGCTTGTTAGTAAAACGTATGATATATGAGGTATGACATAATGGAAAATAACTATTAAAACTATGTGGTGAGTAATAACAGTTTACATATTTCAAGATGAAGAATTAGCCTAACAGGACACCATTATGCAAAGAAACTGCTTCGCTCCTTCCAAGTGTTAAGCAACACTAAAATAATTATACGTTTATGGGAACTTAAAACACAGCGAGGGTGGTTTTAATTACAAAACGCATTCTGTATAGACACAATAAATATGCAGGCATGTATTTGAATGAAATTCCCTTACTGGTGAACATCGCAACTCTTCGGATGTTAATATTAAAAGGTAAGTGTTCATTAACCACTTTAAGAAGTATATTCCCGCCTACTTTTGAAGCTACGATATACGGGTGTGATCGACCAATAATATTTGTTTGTTGTGTTAGCCATTATAAGTTTTTACTCGAGGTGGCATTCTTGAGTAACAAAACGAAATTAAATTCTTTTTGTAAAAAAAATCATGTTATTCCACAAAAGAAACCATTCATTGCTGTGGCGCGTATGAAAATCAAGATGCGAAGATCGTGCGAATACATTGTTTTAACCGCGCGTCAGATCTGTGAACACATTCGGAATGTTTGGCAATGTCAAGATTCGTAGGTCTTGCGTGTCGCATTGAAAAATAACAAGCATGCGTCAATCTAAGGGTGCCCGCGCAACAACCGCACGATGACTAAGCGTCCATTTGCATCAAATGCGTTTGTCTTGCGAACACTAAATCGTGGAACTGCTTTGCGGTCTGCGTCAGACAAAGTTGGTTTGATGATGAATAAAGTAATAAAATAAAACTTCATTTAAACCTGAAATCATGACTGACGGTTTATGTATATCTAAAATGGCGTTGTTTAAACAGCATCAATAATTACACGTTCAGAAAAGCACTACAATACAAATCTAATGCCAATAACACAGTTTGCCCAGTATGGGAACATACTTAAGATCGCTAATCGATGTATTATTTTGCATTATTTTTTACACACGTAGCCAATCTTGTTTTCTAAAACATATTTCAATCTGTGATTATTTGCTTAATTATTTGAATGTGTATGCTACTGAACAACAACGGTGCGTTCAGTATTTTTTTGGAATAAGTGTGTGTGACTATGGCCTATTCAAACGTTAAACTAAAATGTCGAATGTATAATGGCTTTGAGTTTTCATCAGTTAATTTTTTAGAAATGCAAACATAATCATGTAGATATGTTGTTAATATTGGTAATACTCAGAATTGATATTTAATAACGACCTATTTATTGCTTGCTTATGTGTACTTTAAACATGTATATTTATCTTCCCTGGCACAAAATTAGTCACTCGGATGAGATGATGTTAGTTTAGTATAAACACGTCAATATTCAGAACGCCATTTAAGTGTTTAAGTAGGGTTCTAGTATAGACAGCCTTGCGCATAGTTTATATGTGCAACTGTAGATTTGATAAATATTATCAGTATATACGTACACGTTCAAGTGAAATTATGTTATTCAAGGCTATGATTAATTTTGTGTTTGCAATCCACACCACAAAACCCTACCTCTCATTTTTCTGCGATGCAGTGGTCGATTCGACAAATTTATTTTTAAACGTTTAGCATATTAAAACATGTGCAAGTTTGTAGTCTTTGCTTAGTAACAAATAGTTGTTTTTGTATCATTTAATATGACATCTGCATATAGAGGTATAAAAACAAACAACACAATTACAACCATTCGCGATATGTTGCTTTTTCAGTATAAATTGTGAACCCACTTGTCCTAAGTAATATCGTAAACATGAAGCAATCGCCTTAAAACGATTTGTATAATTTATTTTTGCTAAATTGCGTCATTAATGTGTTCGTTCTTTTCTGTCTTTGTGCAAAGAGCGATATCCCGTTTTCCAAGTACAATGCCCTTGTGACTAAGTGACTGTACTTCGTATTTTGTTAAAGTGTCTTTGTTGTGGCGACATTCATTTGATATTTGACTTGCTGATAAACGTGATGGATTATATTATAAAAATAATCTTGATACGAAATTATGTTCAATTGTACAAAAGTGAGCCTTTATATCATTATTTACAAGACAGCAAAATTACGCAAAGTGCTATATGAAAGTTATCTTTTTTTGCGTCTCTAGTACTTGATATAAAATATCCAAGACTATTATATTTAATTTTTTCCGATTTACCTTCTTGTTCCGTTTTAATGTCTACACTGAATCATCAAGTGCTTCAAGTATTCATTGAGCACTAATGCAGCCTTATATTAAGCATAAAACATCTGCATGTTTGAAGAATTAGAGAGTACATTAATTGGTACTTGAGTTTCAAATTCAGTAGAAATAATTGGTACTTGAAATCGTCTTTGATATTTTCACATGAGCCTTTCGCTTTATTATCAGAAACATGGTAACGAAATGCAAAGCAGTTCACGATAAAGAAACATAAAGGATAGTCAGATTTTTACATCGTTCAAAACAAAAGAACAGGAATAGAAACATGTATCTGCTTGTTTATTTTATTTTATTGAGACGTTTGTTTTGCTTTCCCATTGTGGACAGTGTGAATTAACATGGGAAAAGGTGCTCTCTGCACGACTGGACGATATCGTGTTTGATATGAAGTAAACAGATAATTCAATGACGAAACAAGTTTGATTCAGAAACTCACGACTATGGTGACTGCGATAAATCAGAAATTGGCCTCATTTGAAAAAAGGCTCAGTGAAGTTGCTGATTGCAGTGCGAATTTTTTCGTTGCCGATCAGAGATTCTCTAATATAGAGACTCGCGTGAAAGAAGTCGCAGGCGCAGCGGCGGAAGTAAGGCGACGGACGCATCTGTTGAGACGAGGTCTTGAGTAGGACAAGGCGGCAACGACGACACAAATTGAATCTCTCCGAAAGAATCAAGAGAAACTCTTATCGCGTACAGAGGATATAGAAAAGTTTCAAGGTGCAATAGTGACCAGAGAAGATGACATGGAAACACAATTGAATGAAACGCGAGTTAAGATGTCTAATTTAGAACATAAGGTGATTGTTTTGGTTTCTAACACAAGTACCTTCTTTAAAACGCTTGAATAACTGGAAAATACGCAAGCAGCGATGAAAGGGACTGAAGACAAAACGAGAGCGCTGGTAGCAGTCATTGAACAGTCATTTAAGATGTTTGCTAGTTAAAGCTGAAAACAGTATTTTTATATATACATCATGCATTATGAGTTTAAAATCATCCCATGTAAGCCATGCTGGACTGATATTTTGGCATTTTATGCCACTACAAAAGTTAACGTATCTTACAGTGTGAATTTGTCTTAGACAACAACTTCGTGCCTAGTCTGTTGCTCATTATCTGTTCAAACTATTAATTAGTCAATGTTTTAATATTGCAGTGGCTATATCTTAAAAATTCAATTAATACAAATATAAAGTCTACATTGTCGATGAAAAAGAGACATTATGCAAATTGCTACATGTGTTTATTAACAAATCGCTTTTGTTCATTGTTCATTCTGTAAAAGAATCAAGTTAGATCATTATCAAACTCTGCATGCCAGAAGTCTAACATTATAAGTAGCGTATTGGTAGTCATATACCGGTATAATCAAGTAAAATCACAATGAATTTTAAATAAATGTGATGAATATAAAAGTCGTATGAAATCTAACAGTACGAGCACTCGTTGTCAAGTTCTTTTAAATGATAATTTTTGTGATTATTTGTATCATCTTAACTGTATACAGCGCCAAGAAAAAATCATGCACCAACCAAGTGACAGCTATTAGATATGGTAAATTTTAAAAAAGACAGCGATTTTCATTAATTTATTATTATACGTTTATAAGTCTACATTCTCCATGAAACACAGATTGTGCGGTGTATTGTATACAAACATCTTTATGCCATTGCGAATTTCATGAAGGTATCTAGGTCATCTACTACTGTAACATGTCCAATTATTACATTTATCATGTGATTGCACAGGTCATTCAAATTCAAATTATTTCCCTATTACTGTATTCTTTCTGATTCACCCATAGTGGAGTTCGGATAGAAATGTAAGATACGTTAGCAAAATTGTAAGATACGTTAAATACAATATCAAAAACACAAGGCCGAATGGAGTATTAGTATTGTCAAACTATATACTAACTTATATTGTAATGTAATTTGATCCTTGTTATATCATCCAAGCAAGCATTTACTGACAGAATAAAATTCATCTTATAAATATTGTGCCCTAAACATAACATAGAGCGTGAAATAAACGTTAACTTTATGTAAGATACGTTTAGCCAGTTTGTTACGTTTTATGCATTAAACAGCACATCTATTCATTAACAAGACCTTTAAATATTACGATTAAAGTATAATATCATGTAAAACACAACACAAATAATTCTATAACGGTAACTTATCCCAGCAATAACGTATTAAATTAACCAATGGTCCAAAATCAAACTTTATATCAAGTTATAATGAACATGCCTACAAAACTATGGTAATTACCCAAGAACATGGTTCTGTCGAGTCTATTAAATGTTAATTTTACTCGTGTGTGATTTAAAGAATCTAAATATAGGATTTTGACAAATAGGAAACTGATTACATAAAAGCATATTAACGTATCTTACATAACGTATCTTACCAGCATTTTTAGTTTTTTATTACCATCATAATGTTTGTCGTTCGAATAACAATAAATGTGCTATATCTTGTCAATATAGAGCAGGTGACTCAGGAAACTTAACCTGAAATATCATAGTTGTTTTCATTGGGATTATTCAGTCGATAGAGTGTTAACGTATCTAACACAAACTGTACGCACCAATTAAAATTCGAATTTCGTCAATGTGTGGTGTTTTAATTCTCAAACGATGAGTCTTATTACTATTATACATATATAATATGACCACTGCCAATGTCATATACATATAATTCAAACTATATTTACATTATTTCATACCAACTATGTGTCCCTACCACTTTATCCCCAACGCCTGGGACATTAGAAATATTTTTAGAGTATATGTAGTCAAATATCAACTTAAAATGACTATTTCGGTAAAAAGTGCTGTGTTCGGGTACCAGCCTTCGTTGTCTGTCAAAAACAGCTTCAAAACTTAGCACATTAAGTATCAATTAAAATATATAGGCACGGGACAATTAAAATATGAAAATGTCCTATTAATTGACAATGGGCGATATATCTGAAACTCCAAGGCGGAGTGGTTAACTATTGTGCATGCGAAAACGTAAAGTGGTCCTCTATAAAGTTTGTCTTACTCAAACCCCTGTGGTCTTTTCCATGGGGATATAACATGTTTTCTGTCTATACAAGAACTGCGACGCCTTAAGGGTTTTGCGGGATGGAAATCATGGAATGAGTTGGGAGACCAAATTGAGAACCGATTCTTTCTGTGCATTTGATGATGGTTTCCAGAATACTTGCAGGGATTGTTATTTTTTCGTTGTCCGTTCGATTAGCTACCTTAAGAAGTAACACTTAATATCCTATCACTTAAGTATTATATGCAGAGAATTTCTTTGTACGATATTCATGATTGAAGAAGTTTTTAATGTAACGCTTTTTACACTATTGATAAAGTGCAGATGCCAGATTGTACTGAATCGCAATTTGCAACGCTGAACCCGTTATATAAAATCAATAGCATATCCAACGCGAATTCATTTGTTTAGAAATTTTAATAAAACTTTGCGAATGTCGGTGTTGATATGAATTCAAAATGAGCAATGAGCTTGCAAAGTATGCGGTTGTGATAGATGAAACGGTTTCCTGTTTTGCTGTCATATGCATTCAGAAGAAAATGAGTGTATGTTTGCAACTGACAAATATGATATATTGTTACATGCAGATATGTGCCTTCGATTGCCTTAGTTTCATTAATTGTGGAACAACGGTATTTTGGCATATGATTTGTATGGTGATTTCCGCGGAGTTCTTTCTGAAATACCTGTTAACTCTACCTTGTTCTTCTTGAATGATTGGAGCTTTTATGAGTACATTCGTTTACACAACTAAACGTTACAACACACGTTATTTAAATGTATTGAAATACACGAATCTACTATCATAGGTATGTTTTCTGTATATCAAGCTGATATTATCAGCAGCTAATTGCTACACATTTAAGGATACTTCATCCAAGGTCAATAAATTTAAATAAAAACTGTTTACATCTATTGATTAAAATATGTTTAGTTTTGAAAATATGGTTTTGTTTTCGCAAATAGCACGATACTAGACCTTGTCTGAAAAGTAACGTAACAATCCTTACTGCGAGTTCATGAAAATTTAGTCGTACCGTTATTAGGAAGTTTTTCACTGTGTTTTATATTTTGTGGTCAGCGTGTCATTTGTATACTGCAAATCAATGAAACGATTGAATATCCATGCACAACATAATATGCTGACTTGGCTAATATCTTGCAACCTTTATCTGAATATCACATGTTATAAAAAAGGATACCGTGAATGATCGCATGATGTAAAATCACCTGATATGCATATACAGGTTAAATGCTAGGACGTCAACAACACGTGTTTGGGGTTTTATCCGTATTTATCTTGATTACGTCTATTTGACGAGTGTTTACATCATTTATTTATCTCAAACTAAGATAGTTACAATATAGATTGTCATTTTATCAGCCAAGTAACATATTCAATATTAAGCAATCTTCTGACTATGAGTTTTCATACTCTGCATTGATTGTAGGGCGTATGTAAACAGTACCAATTACAATAAAGTGCCAGTAAATGTCTTAATAAGATCATAAGTTTAATCATTCCATAGTAAAACACCCAACGATCCTTAAACAATATATGTGAATAAAAAAAGTTCATATACATTATAAGGAGAGAAGTTCTGAATAACCCTGCTAGTATTTCAAACTCAATTAAAAGTCAGTAAACAAGATTGACCACACATAACTTAGAGTCAATAAATATAAGTCTTCAAGTAATGATGTTGCACCTCTAGATTTACAATAAACTATTATTAATAATCTTAAAGTTCAAACTAGTCTTTATGACAAAGGTGATTATTGTGGTTTATATTGTGTTATTTTTATTTTGAGTAGGTACTGTCTAACAATTAATACCAATAAATCCATAATAAGCGCAACCCTAGGTGTAAAATTGTTTTCTTTTGAAATGCTATATATACTTATTTATTCAACATGTTTTAACACAGCTGTTTATGTGTACCATACATGTGTGTGTATTGTCTTTATATTATAACTTTATTGCGATATATACGTACATATGTGGTTCACAATTATTGTGCAAATTGCGACAATTTTGATACAAATGTACAATATTTCACATCTAAAAAAAGAATCAATTGTATCTTTTAAACATTCTTAACAACAAAGCAACCTGAATAATGTTTGTTTTCATTAGTCACCGAGTGCGAATACCTCGATTTTCAATAAAAATTGTATACACAATTATGCCGCCGCCATTTTGAAAGAAAAATAGCCGCCATGTTATTATTTTTGGTGGCTAACGGGTTTTTTGAAAAGAGCACATATTAAGGTACATTTATGGAAAATTTGGTGCTTGCTTACAAGTTTGCAAGATTTTACTGATAAATGAACCTAAATCTCCAAACTAATCCTCGTTCCTGTGCATAAGATGCTTTATTCATTTTGCAGTGCCTTCAGGACTTTAATTATAAATTACAAAATGTATAACGTACATCGTGTGACGTCATTTCGGTGACGAAACATACTAGTAAAATATTAATTTAAAGCATCGAACGAATGCAAAACGTATTTCGGAGTATGTTTTTATCATGCATACTGTGAACGTCGATAGGAATACAATAACAATAAAGCTGTTTAAAATACGTTTCGTTAAAGAGATGGACGATTAGAAAATGGAAGTTCATATCGTTTCAACTTTATTATTATAAACATTGGATAAACGTTGCCGTTGAGGTAACTTGTAAGCTTGACGTTTTTATTCTAAATTTAGTGGCCTTTAAAATATATTTTTTTAAAGCTGATATAGTGTCATCAAATTATTCTACAAAACGGTTCAATTGAACGTCATTAATAGATGACCTCCAATATATCACTCATTCCATAAACATTTTAGCGGCGCTCTGGGAAATTGGGGCTTATTGATCGTTACATGTTTTAGCGGCGCTCTTAAAAAACGGGGCTTAATGCATGTATCACATTTGAGCGGCGCTCTGTGAAAACTAGGCTTAATTCATTTGGCACGTTTAAGAGGCACTCTGTGAAAGCGGAGCTTAATGCACGTGGCATATTTTAGCGGCGCTCGGTGAAAACCAGGCTTAAGGCACGTGGCAGATATAAGTGATGCTCTGGGAAAACGGGGCTACATGTTTGTACCTCATTTGGGCGGCGCTGTGGGGAAACAAGACTGCATGTATGTACCTCATTTTAGTGGCGCTCTGCGGAAATATGACTGCATGTATGTACCTCATTTTAGTGGCGCTCTGCGGAAACAAGACTGCATGTATGTACCACATTTGAGCGGCGCTCTGAGGAAACAAGACTGCATGTATGTACCACATTTGAGCGGCGCTCAGGGGAAACAAGACTGCATGTATGTACCTCATTTTAGAGGCGCTCTGGGGAAACAAGGCTGCATGTATGTACCACAATTGAGCAGCGCTCTGGGGAAACAAGGCTTCATGCACATAACACATTTGAGCGGCGCTCTGGGAAAACGGGGCTTAATGCATGTGACGCATTTTAGCGGCGCTCTGGGGAAAAAAGAATTATTGCATGTGATACATTTGAGTGGTGCTATGAGAAAGCCGTGCTCAATGCAAGTGACATATTTGAGAGGCACTCTTGTAAAACGGGGCTTAATGCATGTGCGTAAAGTGTCGACACAGATAAGCATGTGCAATCCGAGCAGGCTTATCAGGGACCACGCTTTTCGCTTCTTTGGTACTTTTCGTAATCATGATGCGGTACCGATGCATACGAAATGCTATTCACTTATACGCGTATGTACGACTTGTGTTAATATAACGCTGTGTGTAATGCATAACTGATCGATTTTATTGATTAGTACCAAGCGATAGTTACATGTGTGCGCTTTTACACTGAATCACTATGGTTGATCTCATGATTCCCGTTTAGGGAAAACGGCACCCAATGCATGTGCGTAAATTGTCGTTCCAGATTCGCCTGTGCAGTCCGCACAGTCATATCTGGGACGACACTTTCCGCTTAGACTAGATTTTCGCCAACAAGATACTTCATTTAAGCGACACTAAAACGTCGAGTCGAAAGATTCTAGCTATCGGAAAGCACTCAGGCTTGTGCCTTCGCCTTTGTTTTAAACCATAGCTCAATATGTGTAATATTGGCATATGCATTACATATGTTGTACAGGTATACAATGTATGTGAATATTTGTATATGTTTTACACATAAATGTACATGTAAATAGGCTAGAATATGTTGTGTATCATACATGCGTTTTAGTTATGGATGCATGTTTTATTTACGTTTTAAATTAAAAATGAAGGACATTAATGTAAACAAAACACAACTGAAATGATACAAAAACTTGCTCTTGTTTCACGCGAAATGGCATGAGTACGGATTCAATATTATTCAGATATTTACATGTACAAACGAATCGCGTGTATTCCTTATCTAACGGAGGCGATCTGTATCATGTTGTCTCCAAATTCAAACAAACCGGTGAATGCGTAGGGCACAACAACGTTTTTCCTATCACATGCGCACAGAAAATATTCCAAAATTACGTCATGGCAAGTGCCCAAACAGAGAAGTGTGTCTTCAAACAAATGTTGATGATTATTTTTTTAGAGATTATAGCATTGCACACCCAGGTTTATGCTTATATATATTGTTTCGGGTTTAACAACTCGACATCGTTGTTTATTGAACGATTTATAACGACATATCGAAACGTACAATAACAGTTCATTTACCAGACGAATCAGATTGAGTGTTGGCGCTATTTTTTTCCTTTGAAGGGACTTGTTCATATTTTTTGTAATTACAAAATGCATGTGCGTAAAGTGTTGTCCGCACAGGCAAATCGGGAACTACGCTTTCCGCTTTTATGGAGTTTGTCGTTTATAGGTAGTCTCTTCTAAACGAAAATCCAATACGGCGGGAAGTGTCGTCCATAATTAGCCTTTGGGGACGGCACTGGCTTATCTAGAACAAAACTTGGTGTGCATGCATTAAATTCCATGTTGACAGAGTACGACTCAGATCTATTATAAGTATACAAAGACAGGAATGAAAAGAGGGGAAACAAATAGTCGGCGGACATAATCACGTGGGACATACGACGCCTCATTGAACATGTTTAAAGGAAGAACATTTAAATATATACCGATAGCGAGGATATTGTTATTGTTATAAGGCTTAATTGATCTTGACTGATAATTGAATAACATTTAATAATTCAGAAATTAACGAGTGCCATCCAAACCCGTGTCAAAATGGCGCAAATTGCACTGATGGAATAAACGACTACAAGTGCGCATACGTGGCCGGATATGACGGAAAGAGCTGCCAGATAAGTAAGTAAAAATACTGCCGTTTTCGTGTTGTATTCTTGTATTTTACGCAGTATAATGATAAATAAATGGAGACACATCGATTGATTTTTATTGATACAACTCAATGGTTTGCATGCACTAGTTTATTTAATGATTATTCCGACTTTTAACTAAACTTCAGGATAATGTATAATGTTATAAATGATTGGTTTGCAGATATCAACGAATGCGACCCAAATCCTTGCCTAAATGGAGCCAAATGTATTGACGGTGTCAATGCCTTTACATGCGCATGCGAAGCCGGATACAATGGCAAAACCCGCGAAATCAGTAAGAATATGTTAAATATGAACATTGACATGGTTGCTAGATAGATTTGTGTTTGATATTATGCAGGTTTTAAGAAGTCATTTTAGATTTAGCGTTGTTAACTAGCACAACACAAGGATGTTGAGTCCTGATGTCAACACAGAGTTGTGTATCGATCGATCAAAGAAAATAAGTATGCACAACTTATGCATACAATATTACATGATCTGAAGGCTGTATTTTCTGCAGGCGTAAAAATTGTTTTTTTCCACGAATCCGACTGACCCTAATTTTGTGCGCCGACACTTAACTTTCTTGTTTTCAGGTTGAATTTTGAATCATGTCTGCAACATTCGAGAATATTCACAAAATTTACTATTTAGTTTGCGATAACTGTTGCGATAATAAAATGTTAAATTATGCTATATTATAGTGTTAAAGTATTAAATAAATAATATTAAAAATAATGTTATACGTAGATTTGGAAAATTAATGCATGCAATCCCATTTCGTTGATTCGTAAAAAGGTTAAAGAAACGCAAAATTAGACGCCCTACCTGCCAAATTGTTTGGGTCGATGTAAGGGAAAAATGACATTTTCTTATTTTCTCATCTGTAGTCAGAGGATCGTGAGCTTTTTCTACACTGGTTATCATAAAGACTAACAGCGAAATTGTTCTTTGTTTATAGATCAATCAGTTAGTATCATGTTGAATTATACATATACCAATTCCATCGGCTTAAACAGTTGTATATGTCTTATAGCACCCATTTTACAATTCAGATGTACACTATTTCCAAGCAAAGTCGTTATCAACGAAAATATCTTACGAAATTGTTTAGATCTAAAATTACGAGTTTGCTAATGCGCAACTCATTATTTTTCTTGCTAGACATCAATTAGTGTGACCTCAATCCATGTATTAATGGCGGGAAATGTACTGATGGAATCAACGACTATAACTGCGCATGCGCAGCCTTATATGACGGAAAGAGCTGCGAAATCAGTAAGAATTTGAAAAATATATAATTAAATGTTCTAATACGTTTTATTAAGATCGACGTTATATATAATAAGTCGCATTTCGTTGGTTATGTTCTGGTTTACGATTAAAGTCTATTACAAACAAAAAGAATTTGCAACAAAAGAACTGTTTGAGCAGTTCAAGTAACCGAGGTATGCATATTTACACAAAAACACATAATTCTTTCAAACGACCGTATTTCCGTGTCGTTTTACTAGCATTGACAATGTGAAATTATTTGTATTCACTGTTTTTTAAGAAATAAGAAAAATTACAGTATTGACGCTTATTAACGTCAACTTGTTGTTTCTTAGACATCAACTAGTGCCAACCAAACCCCTGTCAAAATGGCGGTAAATGTACAGATGGAATCAACGATTACAAGTGCGCATGTGTTGCCGGATATGAGGGAAAAAGCTGCTCACTAAATAAGTCTTTTTGATCATGTTTTTTTTAAAATTCATTTTGCTTTTTATATAAATACTTCGCTGTTTATGAATTGATTTGTGTTTAAGGTTTAGAGATGTGCTGCATTTTTTGACGAACATTAAGTGATTCTATGTTAATAACTTATGTACTCAAAAATACATGTGTGTTGATATACATAGGGAATATGACATGATTATGGTGTTCCGATGAGTTCTTTCGCACGAGCTGATTGTGTGTAGTTGCGAGCACGCAGAAGTGCCTGAACGAGCGGCATTGATTGACACGATGAACAAGTGCGATACAGCACATCGCAAAAATTTATTGGCGTCGCTCTGGAGGACGGCGACTAGTATGTAATGCATTTTTTTCGCTTATGGGAGGAGAAGTTATTTAACGGTTCAATGTATATATTTTTGTTTTAAGACTATCTTGCATAGTGGTGATTTTATGTGTAAATTAGTGTAAATAAGTACTGTATTTGTGCCTATTACATTTATTATAACATTTATTGCCAATAATGCAAAGCTAATTGTTTTAATTAATAACTGATCCACAACTGATCACAGGGGAAAGATCACAGGGACTGGGCAAATGCGCGAGACTTTCTGGTTTTGTATAAAAACAAAACATAATCAAAATATATTTATTTTGTGGTTTTTCTAATTTGCTTATTTAGTGAAGAATCAATGTAGTACGATATTTGACGACCTATCGCTCAAGCAAGTTTATTGGAAGGCGTAGTGGTACGAAAACGTACAATGTATTAGTTTATTAATAGACATATAATAACGATCGCTTTACACAACTTCACCAAATAGCAGTACATTAATGATGACAGTCGGAATAGCTCAGTTGGGAGGGCGTTAGACTGAAGTTGTTTACGCAACAATCATCTAAAGGCCCCCGGTTCAATCCCGGGTTCCGACACGAACGGAACAGTTCGGCGGCTGACAATTTTTTTCAGTCAGGTTAATAAATATAATAAAGCTTTTTTATATAGACATTTTAAAATCCATTTAACTACAATTGGGCATTTTTAATAAAATTAATGGATGCCGCGTGGTGACAACGTTAATCAAAATTTCTTACATCACTTAAATATCTTATAAAAAATACAAGTGTTCTTATATTAAGAACTAAATGCAAACAACAGATCTATTATCCATGTATTTTTATGGTTGTCTATCATAGGCCCTACCACATATAGAGCGCGAAGCGCGACACGTACTATTGATTGTAACAATGAGTTGCGATAAAGGAAGCAGCCGCTTATCAAGGAGGAGCTGTGCCCTAAGCAACCCGTTTCCTTAGAGTCAAGCACTCCTCGGAGTTTTTTTTAAGAACCACATATAGAGCGCGAAGCGCGACACGTATTACTCACCAGGTGGTATGGGCCCTTTCGCATTATCCGACCATTACGTCCATAGTTATCTTCCTTAGAATTTGAGAAATTTTGAAATCGTTGTTCGAAGTCCAAAATTTTCATCCGATTGTTCCCAAACTTGCACAGGTTTTTTATCAATGAGGACCCAACCCAACTCTATATGAGCAATATCGGATTATAGGTCCAGAATTATGTCTCTTTGAATTAAAAAAAAATGAAAAACTCCTTGGTTATGTGATTATGTCAACATTTTTGATCAGATTATTTCCAAACTTACAGTGCCTTCATATCAATGAGTATTTTTACCTCATTTTAAATGAGAAACATCGGGACAATAAGTCCAGATTTTTTTCTATAAAATTTGACAAAATAAACAGTTTCCACTTGTTTAAAAGATTTCACAACTTTCGTCTGAATCTTTCCAAACTTGTTAAGTGTTTTATATCAGTATTACTCGAACCCCTTTTGAAAATGATGAATTTCGGAGCAATAAATCTATTATGATCTTTTATTGAATTTCAAAGTATTGTGAAATGCAGCTTCTTTATGCACTTTACAGTTTTTATTCATTTTGTTTTCAAACTTTTACAGTGTTTTCATATCAATGAGTACTCAACCCCTATCGTAAATATGCAATTTAAGAATAAGTTCAGAATCATCTCCCCTTGAAGTTGAGAAAAATATGAAATTACGCTTGCAAGATGAAGCAGATTTTTAAAACCTACACAGGTCTGTTCCATTAATGAAAACTGCACACGGATGCCAGTAAAAAAAGGAAACCAATGTAAATAAAATGAACTATGAAATATTTTGGGGTTACAACACAAAATCATAGATACTGGTTATCTGGGGGTTATAACACATTATCAAAAATAATGGTTATTTGGGGTTATAACACAAAATTATAGATAATGGTTATACCAGTATCTTTTTCTATTTTGTTTAAAATAATCGGCCAATATTTTAATATTTTTAGTAGAAAAAATATCGTTCCATGTAATTTCATTGAGTGCCCTTTACACTGAAATTCCCGACGCCCTTTGATGCTTTGCATCAATACTATGCTTGTAACATACTTTCATACGAACAAAACAAATTCACATGTATTTGATACTCCAATGATTTGTTTCGCACGATTGTGTAGCGTTGAATTTAGGACGAGTGGAATATATTTGAAAAATGAACAATTGCGACAAAGCCAACCGAAACTCCAAAGCCATTTATAATACACCTTCATACTTGAAAGAAATCTTTAGGTCACCAGTGCAACCAATTATGTATTTTTAACGTACATAAATATTATAAGTGACAGAAATAACGAATACGAAATTTTCAGTTTCTATAACGATCCCTAAAAGATGATTTTAAGCGCATCTAGACGTGCTAGAGTGTTTTTTAATTCCAGACATCAACTCGTGCGATCCAAACGAGAATCAACCCTATCAAAATGGCGGGAAATGTAGCGATGGAATCAATGACTACGCATGCGCATGCGTGGCCGGATATCAGGGCAAGAAATGCGAAATCAGTACGTGTTTCACCGACTTATTAATGTATTTTCATAAACTGGAGTGCTTTAAAAATTCTAAAAATAGTACAAGAAATGCGTATGAGTGACAAAAAATTGTGTATTCTTTCAACGAAAACATAGTAAAGAAAGAAAGCAAAAACAATGCATGCATGCATGTTTTAACAAGTGTTTGGGTACATTAAAAGATGGCATGTTTTGATATGTTGTAATGTTGTAACTTCTTGGGGATTTGAGGTATATTTTGTGGTTGCAACGTAAGACAGCTAACAGGTTATTATTCAGTTTAATATGGTTCTCGAACATACATATGATGGAGACGATATAAACAGTTGTATGTGTTCAAGACGGAGATATTCATTGCAGATACTCAATGTAGATGTTCGATTACGTCTGAAAATTAACAGCGTAGTTTAGCACTGTTATATAACTCTTTCAAGGAAAATATATATTGAGCATGTTATAATTTAAATGTAAAGGGCTGATACCAATACTAGTGGCCAATATATACAAACACTTTAACCATAATAAATGATATTAATTAAGAAATCATTCAATACATTTACTGTATAATAAATTATAAACAATTAAACAGTGTACAAAATATATATGACAGCAATTTATATCATGCCATTTACATGTTAGCTGAGGCCGAGTAGCATATCTTATCAAATTGTGGATTCGACTCGTACATACATATCCTTGAACATCTCTCCGAATGTGATGTTATATGAACTGTAAGTTTAGAATTAAGTGTAAATGTGTGCATCAAGTGATCGTTAAAAAGAATGAGTAAGGACAAGTTTCCATTTTGCCTCTGACCGAACAAATTTCAATTTCCATACAGAAATATAGTCAGGATACGTACGAATCAATGCACGGACAGCACAATTACAAGACGATATGACTAATAGACACTTACATATGTAACATATAAAACCACACCTGACAGTAAAAGCTTTTTAAAAAGTTTAACTCACTCAGCAATTTCTAAACAAGCGTCGATAGGCCAGCCCTGTCACATACTTCCCCCCTGTGAGAAATCGTCCCGTAATATTACCAAAAATACGTCATCCGTATCTTGGATCATTCATAATGCTACAATACTTGAATATAGCAACGTAATTCTCATACTAAGTATAAAACGTCTACAATACTACTAAAACTACGACTTAACAGCTTCCTCTTAAGCTAATTTCCCCCTATTAAAGATAAAATATATTGAATCGTCAATGCATATCATACAGGTGTAGATAAACTTACACTGCACAAGTTATTATGAATCATTGAACATAAAGCAACTAATACCTATTGCAGTGATTTATGGTCTAAAGACTGTAGCAATAGGTAATAATATGTCAGACAATCGATTCTGTCTTTGTTCTGCTGTTATAGTAAACATGTGATAGTCAGCATATCTAGCTGGTGGATTCCTGATCCGTGTTGACCTTCTTCCGGTTCACCGTTCAGCATGCGGTCTCGAAAAAGGCAGTTTTCTTATCCATCGTTCAGTTGCACCTCAAGTTGCTGTATAATCACTGCTAACATATGGTGAATGTACATGTAGACTTTCAGGGTACCCATGTTGATAATCTGTTATATCGTCTACATTTAATCTTATCTTCTGGCGTTGTTGCTTCGCCATCTTGCGAAAGTGCATATTCACTTACTGTAGTTCTTGGGAAAACGTTAATGCTCTCTAGCTTTTCATCTTCATAATCTTCTCTATCTTCATAAGCAACAGCAATGTATTCTGTTGGTTATGCAATATCCTTCCTCCTTTGGATTATTTACAGTTTTATAATGTTTTACTGAAGTTTTGGGTAATACAGTATTCTTTGCATTTCAGACATCAACGAATGTCGTCCCAACCCTTGTAAAAATGGCGGTAAATGACGCGATGTAATCAACGACTTCAAGTGCGCATGCGTGGCCGGATACGAGGGCAATACATGCGAAAGTTCAGTAAGTTCTTTTGCGTTGTCTTTGTCCGTTTGATGGATGCTCTGCAATGGATGGCACTACATGTATTCACATTTTAAACAACTATATGAACGTGTCAAGAAGACGTAAATGTACACATATTTTAATGTATTTTTGTATTACAAAAATCATGCATGTATCAAATTAATATTTAAAAAATATGTATTTTTTGAATTTCAATAATTATCATAAAATCTTTTTATCTCTGTCCATAAATGTGTATAATCGACTATTTTACAATTCATGAAATTGGTTAAAACAGTGTTGGCACATGGATACAAATCGTAATGTTTGTATGATAATTATAAGCAAGAATTTACCACTGTTGATCATTCTGTTATACCAATGTTGACCGTACTTTTTTCCACTGTGTACCCTACTATTTAACAAATGTTGACCATACTGTTAAACCAATGTTGAACATACTGTTTAACCACTGTTGACCATACTGTTTAACCAATGTTGAACATACTGTTTAGCCACTTTGACCATACTGTTTTATCACTGTTGACCATTCTGTTAAATCACTGTTGACCATACTATCTTACCACTGTTGACCGTACTGTTTTATCACTGTTAACCATACTGTTTTGTTACTGTTAACCATATTGTTTTTATCACTGTTGACCAAACTGTTTTACCACTGTTGACCATACTGTTTTAACATTGTTAACGATACCGTTTTTACATGTTTGCCAGACATTGAAATTTGTTCCTCGACGCCTTGTGAAAATGGCGCCAAGTGCGTGGACGGAGTTGCGAGCTTCACTTGCATCTGTAAGAGCGGTTGGCAAGGAGACCGTTGTCACCTTGGTAGGTAATGACCCCCCTTTCAAATTCTTGTTAATGATCGTTCTTACCTCGCAACCTATATCCCCCTCAATGCATGAAGACCTTTCTAACCTTAATGCACACTTTATAAGATTCAATCATATAGTCGAAGATTTCATTCAATATTTTTTGCATAAACTGTTTTTGATAGAAAGTATATCTTTGAAATTGTAAGATAATATCACACAATTAAAGCTCGGAATTCATTTTTGATACATTTTAGCCACAATTGTATTTTAAAAGATTGGAATACGTGAGAGATATATCTCTCGAAAATAAACCAATAAACGTCAATGTTTAATTGTTAAATTAGTTGTTGTCAAAGCGCTGAAATGGTTGTTGTTGTATAATATATAGATTTGAACGAGTGTGCCTCTAGCCCGTGCAAGAACGCCACCACGTGCAACAACCTGCCGGACGCGTACACGTGCACGTGCGTGGCGGGATACGCGATAACAAACTGTGCGATCAGTTAGTCCGTGTGATTTCCAGTTGTCATTGTTCCAACTTATGTTTTATTTATAATTTTATAAGAAAAATGGAAATATTTACACAACACAGCATCTTCATCGGCGGCATCAACAGTAAGATCAACAACAACACAAACAACCGCAGATATTTTTTTTATCTGGCAGATATTGATGAATGTGCGCCCGGTCCTTGCAAAAATGGCGGCAAATGCACGGACGGAATAAATTCGTACAAATGCGCATGCGTTACCGAATGGACTGTGAAAAAATCAGTAAATACATATTCCTTGCTTATTAAATGTATTAGTTGACTTAAGAATATGTATTAATGCCAAGAAATTGATACATTTAACGAAAAAAACACATTTATTTTGTAGGTCGAAGTTTATTTGACGTAGCTTTGTTCATACACTCACTCTGTGTATACTTTTAATCAATTAAAATGCTCATATTTCTGATTTGATGAGCACACAAACGTATTCATATTAATGTTAAATGCTTGTATCCGCATTCAGACGTAAAATAAAAAAGCTACATGGCAACGCAACTACATGCATTATATTGTACATATATGTATACAAAGTCGTTTCTAGTATTTGCAGTTAATATAATGTTAAAGTAATAAAATCCTCATCTGACGAACATTATGAATTTATTGCGTTAATCGTTTGATGTCTGAAACGTCTGGATGAGACAAACGTAGCAATATTAGAAAATGAAAACTTAAAGAATATTTTGTGTTTATGTTGGTTTGTATTGTGCTGTATTGTGCTGTTTTGTACTGTTTGGGCAATCGGTCACTTGCCTTAAATAAAGGACCAACTAATTGTTTTTAATGAAAATTCAATACTGCTCCAGCAGCTGGAGTTTCACTTCTTTATATTGTATGGTCGGATATTAAACTTAATTTTCGTCAAATTACGATTCTACAGCCCTCGAATCATTACAGATGTGCAAAAAAATGACAGCTTTCAGCCTGGCGGCTTGTTATTTCATATGTTACGTACGCGCCCCAGTATGTTGTTTATAGTTATCGCCGTCGTAATATCATGTCTGCCATATAGAGCTAATCTGGAACTCGATGAAACTTAGCCCCAATAAACATTCGTTCAATTAAACGTCATCAATCATAGATGACGTTCAATATATCACTTATTCCATATAAAGCTGCACGGTAGCCTATATACTTGTCTTAAGCATCATGTAATGGTCCAGCACAATGTTTGTGCAAATGATGCCCTTAAATTATAACTGGTTACCCCCCTAGATATAACCATCAGTAAAACTGCCCAGAAGGTACAGTCCAAAATGAGTTATGATATGATTCGATGTTTTAAAAAGTTTAATAATGAGGACCAAGTCATATTGGTTATACTAAGATCAAAACTATTTTATACAGATTTGAGGTCGTAGGCACACCTACTCATTGTCAGATATGCTGGGACATTTATTGAGCGAAATCAATACAATGGCAACTTTTACAGTTGATGACGGCTACTAACCCGAATCGTTGTACTGTCATAAAATTGTTTAAGGCTCTTGAAATACAGTTGATATGCTTTTCTGTTTTCCGTTCGACCAATTTGTTAATAATGTTCAGGCAACTAAGAATCAAGGATATTTTACCATTCGATAATAATATATTACTTTTTTTCATTTTTAAGCTGTTAAATATGTATACTGGGTAATGTGAACTATATCTGCGATCAATCTTCACTATTCAGACAATAAAAATCCATTGTATTAATACAGGATCATTCAAAGATTGCTCCGAGCTTCTTAGAAGCGATGCCGCAAAGCAAAGTGGTGTGTACACCATCACCACCCATCTCACTAACACCAAGATACAGGTGTACTGTGACATGGTCGCAGATGAAGGGGGAGGGTAGGATTTATTTAAAATATTTTATATCAAGTATACATGTGTTACTGATGTGTATTTAAAGAAACTTGAAATTTAATAATTATGCACTATGAGAGATTTCTAAACCAATGAATGGTTTATAAATAAAGTTGTTGATGACATTGTTGCTATCACTAAATAATATTATTTAGGTTTTCCAAAGACGGTTCGATGGCAGTGTGGATTTTTATCGATATTTCAGTGAAATTGAACACGGATTCGGACAAAAGGACGGCCAACACTGGCTTGGTATGTTCTGTATTGCATTTTTTACTCAATACGTTAAAGTATGATGAAGAACTCAAGCTGTACTTAGTGTTAACTAGCCAAACACAATGCAACACATTAAAACATACACAAATAAAAATTGTATTAGGTATGATCTAGTTCCCGTTTCAAAACTATGTTAATGCTATTAAATGTGCTTTTATTTTAAAAGTAAAGTGCACACCCAATACCGCTATGGAAACCAAGGCTTTGTAGTATTGCACACAATAGATTATGATCAATAGATCAGCAGCCTGAATATTGTAAGAAACATCTTTGAATAAAAATGCAAACGTATTTATCACGGGTGACACAAATGCTGTAAGCGGCCATTAAGCTGCTTTTATTGAAAACGACAGAATCCTATGTGATTTTGATTCACTTGAAAGAGATGCCCCACCCGGAGGGCAGTCTGCGACCTTGATTCAAATAGCTATGGCGACTATTTGTTAAAATTTATAAATCTACTTACAAATGAAGTGTAAACGGTAGACTTTCTCGCGAAATTCGAGTTTGCAAATTAACTTGCTTTACTTATGATGGGGTAAGTGCAGTCGACTATTTGTTTACGTCAGTCACAGCATTTCACGATTTAGTCATTATGAAAGTGATCGATTTCACTTATTTCTTAAATCATGCCCCAGTGATATTTTTTTTCTAAGCACGATCGGTAAACATACTCAGCGCATATATTTTTTTGAAAATCGTAGTACATGAATAATTGTGTACACGTTTCAAGAAGTAGATCACAATATACTATCAGGTGTTCGCTCACGCTAGAAAACTAAATAAAGGAGGTGAAAAATAATTTAAACTTTTCATTAGCAATAATGTTTAAAACAATCATAATTTATTCGCTTTCGATACATAATATAAACAAACTCTTCTGCTGCTATGTCGCTTACCCGAATGCCAATGGTGTCATAAATCGCGGCCATCTTTAGCACAAAATGATTCTTTCTGGTGTCAATATCAAGTCGACATCACTTATCCGCTCTATGTATGGTGAGGTCAAACTTCAAATAAAACACAGTCGTTCATTTGTGGACCTTTTTAGTAGCAATGTCGGTTCCTTTCAGTGATAAATTTCATTGATAATAATGTTCCTGTTATGTGAAATAACATAAAGAATTTAATTTACGAAACGTCTGTATAACGTTATTTCAGTTGTGTATTTATATCCTCCGTGTTGATGCTTCTGCAGTTATTTTCTTAGTAACAACAAAATTGGTACGGGGATCGTTAAATAAACTTTAAGCACATTGTTATAACTTAAAATGTTGACACAACACGTATACTTGTTTTCCGAATAGTGGGTTTGCAACACAAAAGTTTAAAATTTAAACACAATGTAAAAAACTACGAAATCGAAACTGTAAGCAATTTTAACTTACGTTTAGTTTTATGCCAAGGGGGATCGTTAATGCTTGTCATGAATAAACTATATGGAAAAGATACATGGGCAATGAACTCGTTTTTTGTATAACGAAATATGTGGAAGTCCCAATACATGTTTTCTTCAGTTTAATCCGAAATATTAATTGCGAAGTATTGATATATATTTTGGCAAGAAATATTGAAAGTAAGTTCTGTAAAAGACTGTTCAATCTGTACTTATTAATAAATTCATTGACAATGTATGCTTGAAGACGGCCGGTGTCCTTTACATAATGGCGGGTACCTACGAATTGTCGGTCTGTTTTATACTACGTCACAATCACAATTAAATTGTATCCTTAAAACCGTCATGAATATGAATAGACCAGATATTGATACACAAATTAACACTCTTAATGGGTTCTCCTAAGTTTGCCAAAATTTGAATAATGCAGGATTTTCATATGTAGGGTCATTGTTTTAGTATTTTACTCTTGATAGCTTGATTCCTCTGTTATTTACTGATCCCAGAAATCAGTATATATGTTCATGGGTAGTTAATATTTATTTATAAAAATCAATATTAGTTTGTAATGTAAAGAACTTAAACCTGTATTTGAGAGATCTTTAGATTTTATTGACCACAAACATCGAAATATAATACTATAATAATCACGTGCCCATGAAGGTTTATCCACACACCCCGAGTAATTTCCATACTACCCGAGTAATCGAGTAGTCGGTTGAGATATAATCGTTACACCGTTAGTAACTGTTGTGTATGGGATATACACCCTCAGTAATTTAATACCATACGAGAGCGAAGCGTGAACATACATTTTACGAAAATATACATTTTCGTTTTTTTTTTTGATAAAATGAAATGTTTCCTAGTTTCAATCAACAATTTAAATACTGAGTTTGCGTATTTAAGCTTTTATATTTCGATGTTTTTGGTCAATTAAATCTAAAGGTCTTTCTAATACATGTTTAAATTCTTAACATTACAAACTAATAATGAAGTTTATAATTTACGTGTAACTAATAATACTTACATGTCTGTTTCATTTAGAAGGAAAAACCAAATTTATACAAATTACGTCTATACAATATCAAGTATGCACACATTTTTGAAACTTGTAAATAATAATAATAATAGAACGTTTAGTAAGGTAGCTTCGTACTGTGTAAACTATATTATTTAAAAGAAATACCGATATGTTTCTTAACTCAACGTTTGTTAATGTCGTTTATGTACAGTTAATTATGAAATGAATTCACACACACGCATGCACGCACACACAAACACAAACGTGCACACACCTTTTCTCCATTTTTTAAGGATTGTGTTTTATAATAACATGTTGTTTTTTTCGTCATCTCTTATTATTACTATTTGTATTCTTTATTATATTCACGCATGTTTGTCTTATTATAAATTTCTTAACACAATGAGCTGTACTGTGATTGAGTACAAAGACTATTTGTTCTTTACTGTTCTGTTCAGTTCATACAAAATCACCTTCTTATATCATCACTCGAAAAATAGAGTAGCACCTTAAGGATATCTACTGTCGGGCATTTGGAGAAGTTTGCACTAATATTTAACACATTTTGCATCACAAATAACACACATAGCTAAACCACCACACTCACTTAAGGCTGCACACGATTTACTTAGATTCTAACACTTAAAGAATAAATTAGAAACCTCTATATATGATTGCAAAATCATATCGCTATTGATAAAGTCCTAGATATGGCTCGAAACATCAAAATGAGATGGAAAAAGATCCAAATGAAACTTGATATTTTGAAAGCGCAAAAGATAATTTTATAACTTGTGCTTATAGCTTAAGTTTCCCACTCTCGCACCGATGTTACCGGCAAACTGAATAAAAAAGTGCGCGGGCATAACATTAAAGTTTTGCCTACAAAGTGGTCAATACTATGTGAGTGTTACCCTGTTTCGCTTTATGTTTAAAACTTTAGAAAATATTTATATGTTCAATTGAATTGAAGTCTTAAAGTAATAGTTGCTTCGTGTTGATATAATACTCCGCGAACACTTTCTCACTAAAATGGGATTTACTGCGCTCCAATTACGCCATACTTCGTCTGAGATCGGAAAATTTAAATAGCATCTGCTGATCGTTCTAAACAATATTTAGAAAGGTAATGTATTTGTAGTTAACAGGCATGGACTCCTTTCTTAAAGTGTCCGCAAATATCCTAGCCATTCATTTGGATTAATCGTTGCAGATGTTATTTTGAAAACCTTTTTTTTTTTTTTATAACTGGCAGAATGTTTAATGTTCTTTACGCGCAAAATGTTGTCTTCACTTTTTTGTATATTGTTTTATCATTACACGATTTTAGAACGATCGACGCTTAGTGTTGTATGTGTCAAGCTCGGTATGTTTTGTAAGTCCATCTAAATGTGTACACTGTATCTGTAAACTTGACATATTCATAATGAAATTAATTTAGCACAGTAATATAAATATATTTTTTTTAACATTCACTGTTCCCAGTTGCATGCCTACCTTTTGCGTGTTTTTGTCTGCAATTCTATTTTTTGCAACAATCAAATGAGCGTGGACATCATCGGGAATAAAAGGTTATGCTTAATCATCGGATCGCTTTTATTATGCATGCGCAAATTGGTCTTTGAAGTTTGAATTATTTCATACATTTCCGCAGTCACAGACAGAAAAAACGTGATTCACAGAGAGACATAAGGCAAACGTTTTGTAGTACTGGTCAATGTATTATCTCCAAAATGTGCATTTAGTGTGTGCGGGAATGGGGCTGTTCAACTAGCGCAGTGGAATGTTCATATGTTTCTCACCTTGGCAAGCCGGAATCAATCCCCGATACCGCAAGCATGTGCGTTTGGTCCACCCCCCCCCCCCCTTAGGCGCTGGCGGATTAACTTCGAAAAGCGGGTATTTCGTTCTGTGTCCAGTGTGCATTCACCCATGAAGGTTGATTAACAAGTTGTAATATCCGATCATTATCATAAATTGATCCGATGCAAGCCAATGGTCATTCAATAGAACTTTGATTTTTCATCGTGAATTTACTGACCACGCTTGCTTTTGCCAAGACCGTCTAGTGGTCGACATCTATTACAACCTGTTAAGTTGTAAAACTGTTTTCATTTTTGACAATGTTGTACAACTGTTTGCTGATATTTGCGTGAAATATAGTAATTAATGTGGTATTAATGTCATTTATGTTTCATTTTATTTCATGTTTTGTTCTTTGTAAAAACATTGTTATTGTCTGTGCAAAGGTCATGCCGTCAATTGGTAATCGTACTCAAATACATGGATATACAAACCCATTGACATTTTTAGCCGCGAGTCTCCACCCCTCTCCACTACATTATAGCTAATTTTGTGTTCCAATCTTCATTATAGTCCGTTATTTAGTTGTTAAATAATAACAATATTATGTGTTGTTCTAGTTTAAGTAACACTGGCTTGACCTTTTATGTCTTTTAACAAGGGAAAAGTCGTGCATAATAACTCTTTATATGTATACTATATTTTGTCCCAGATTCATCTTTCACTTTATCAGTCATTTTAGTTTTTACTGACGTACGAATCTAGGAAGGACTGGACAGAAAGACACATGACAACCCGAAGCCTAATTCGTTTAGCAAATTTCACGATAATATAAAAACTGTACTTTTTGAGTTGTTTTTTTTTTCTCAATTTTTAGTTTTGTTATAAAAAGCGACCTGACGTGTGGCTTCTAATGGCAAAACGTGTCGTGCTTAATCCATAACTTGTACTTTGTAAGTATTCCACGTTTAAATTAAGTATCTACCGTACAATAGAAAGTCACAGAATCCATTTTTGAGAACTGAAGGACGGACTAACGGACGAAAGGCATACAGCCATGACGGACGGATTTTAAACAGGGCACTCATTAAATATCAGATTAACGCATAGTCTTTTTCCACTGTATCTCGAATTTAAATATTTGAAGATATAAAAGGTTTGGGTAATATATTGCCGACAAATCACCGACAAGAACATTTCCACCTCGTATAATAAATATCATGATATTAAACTGTACAATATTGTAGGACTTAAATACATCCAAGAGATCACATCAAGTGGTACCTATCAACTGCGTGTGGATTTCAAACGTTGGAACCAGACCCGAGGATATGATGTTTACAGCAGGTTCAGTCTGCAACCGGGTACTAACTACACAATGAATATTGGGTCACGATTACAATCATATAATGGTAAGTAACTTGCTGTTTTAGGCTTTTATTAAACAATCACAAAACATCTTGAGCGTAGACCCAACTAACAGAACTTAACCACGAGGACAATCTGGTAATAGTGTGGGCCATATATCTTTTACAAAGGCCACTAAATGCGTCGGAATGTAGGTTCTTTTATCTGACTTTGATTGAATAGTGTGTTCAGATTGATTCAATAAACGCATAACAAAGATTTAAAAATGGTTGGCTGAATAAAACATGCTTATAAATAACTTGTCGTCTTAATATATACAGCGAGGACTCAGCTGAAAAAATAAACATAATTGAACACAAATATTCAATATATTGAAAATATTATGTTCAATTTAAGATCAGATTAAGTAAGAATACCTCACCCAGAAACAACATAACTTCTTGTGTTCCAATCCGTAGATACTAACGAACGTTATTAAATATATATGAATTGGCAAACGAAAAACAGGTATATTTCAATTTTTGAATTGGACTTTAATCACTGTTAGATCCGACTCGGACGGCATAACCATGTTAACCATAGTCTCAATCTCGGTATTTAGTCAACCGCGTTGCACATTGGAATAGCCCGACCTATCAATCTCGGGCAATTTTAATTAACAATGACCTGACATAAAAAAAGAAAATATACTTATTTAAACATAGCCCATTATATGCAAACCGTGATTTGTATAAAAAAAATTAGTACTTTCTGCAAAATCGTGGGATCCAGATTTATTATGTATTTTTTTCAGTTATGTCACTTTTTTTCGGACAGACATATTGAACAAAGGAATAAACATAAATAAATATTGAAAACCTTTAGTCTTATATGTTTACCAATTTTAAAGATTATTTATCATGTTCTTTATTAGTTATTACAATTTTTGGTTCTAGTAAAAGCCATTTGACGTTTGACTTCTGATGGAAAAATCGGTTCGTTCATAATCCTTTAAGTGCCCTTCATAAATATTTCAAGTTCCATTCAAGTATCTGCAGTACATACTAATTACAAAATGGGTAGGTGGGACCGACAGCTATTTTGCGCGAGCGAAAATTAGTTAAGTCCATTAAGTCACTAAGATTTCAAGTTGATACAGCTTACAAAGCAAACGGTTATTGTGAAAGTGAATTAAACGTATCAAACTGAACCGGTTTATTATTCCAAAACGCATTTAACAATGCCTGTGTTCAAAACTTTTGGTTCAAATGAAAAATACTAAGCGTACTTAATTCACACTGTATACAGGCTTAACAAGCTATCGCATAACTGACACACATGCGATAAAAAAATAATTAAACTGTTACTTATTTCACCTAATGCGATGCATTTTATGGTAAGCTGTTTTTAAGAAACGATTTTTCGAGAATCACAGTGTAATTTTTACAATTTTTCGACCTTCTACTGTAAATGAAAAACTGTTATGGTCTTTGAAATTGTAACGGAATGATCCGTATGCGTTTGCGATAGAACTAAAACTATTAATGCCGTCGTCTGCAATAGTATTTTAAGTTTGATTGAGCAATAAATTCCTGTTTAACTTTCAACTTTCCGAACTGCCTGTAAAATGGCGTATATACAAGCAAATTCGTTTGTTTATGGAGGGGTGCAATTCCCGTAATATTTGGTAAAATTCTATAAAAGTATTTAAGTGTAGGGTAATGATTTCTTTGCATTGAATTATCCTCATTGATATCTATACACCCATGCTGTTTCATATTAAAATCGTGAAGCGTATATGATTTATAGCCCTTAAAAAATACACAACACAAAAACAACAAAGAGTATTACCTCCTATTTTTGAAAGTAAAATGTTATGGTTCATTTGCATGACACTTCTTATCGTTTATATCTACATATACAAGATGTCTCGTGTTGATATCTTAAATAGTTTCTACGACGGACGGGCAGACTTATGGAATAACAGACTGACGGACGAACGGACGGATTACGCCAATTCTATATCCCTCCGCCTTTGGGGTTGATAATAATATTTAAAATGTGTATTATTGTTACCGTTCTTAAACTAGTATATAAACACTATCATAGGCAAGTTATAATAATATCAGAAACATTGGATGTGAACATTTATGAAAAACTATTGGCTCAAAACCATTTATGGCGTTGATTAAGTCGATTTTTTTCATATTTAATTTGCTTTACTCATTAATGTTAATTGAGTATATAATAGTTTCTAATTTAATATATTTAAATATCATTTTTCATCATTCAGCTCATGTACGGTAACAAATATTTATTTTGGTTGGAGATCATTCGCTTAATGGCTCGCCCACGAATTCTGCAGTTGGCTGTGCATTCAGTACGTACGATCACGACGTGGACAATTACCCTGATAGTTGTGCAGTGGAGTTTCATGGAGGCTGGTGGTACAATTACTGTATAAATGCCATTAACCCAAATGGACTATATGGAGGGCCGGAGAAATATGGACGCGAGTTCATGATATATGGTTCCGATAGTGGGGATGCGCATGCTGCCATTACCATGATGTTCAAGCAGTCATAGTGCAGACACAAACAGCGTTTTTGTGCATAAGCTTATATAGAATGTTGCATTAAATGCATTAAATAAACACCGTACGTAACTACATCGATATTTCTTTCATCGATAAAAAATATATTATTGGTTCTTTGCAGTACTTTATTCCACAATTTTAATACACAAGCAATTGAACAAGCATTAATTTAAAGACAACACATACAAGTTCAGTGTTATAATTAAATAATGTTTTGTTTTTTTTTTAAAATTATGTTCTGTTTTAAAATACATACATATGAGATCTGGCAAGAGTTGTCATATCATACCATATTTTATTAAACGAGTTCAGGAATTTTGTTACTCGCCAAAGGCTCGCTTACTAACGAATTTCCTGGACGAGTTGAAAATATGGTATGATATGACAACGAGTGTCAGATCTTTTTATCACATGCTTTTAAAGGAGCAAATTAAATAAATATTTACGCAAACATAATGACAAATATCGAATGCTGTTTACATTTCGTGACGTCATTTGACGTTGCAACGTCATTTCAGCAAAATAACAAAATGCGATTGGTCAATAAACGAAAACTAAGCCAATGAAAACGCTTAAAAATGTTGTATTACACATGTGTAATATAAAAAAATATGTAATCCTTGTATTACATGGGAAACAGGGTATAGCATGTGATAAATAGCCGTAGAAGTGTACGCTTCAAGTAAATGATTAATTCTTACTCACAATAAGCGATTGTAGGAATGAGCTTGTATAATTTTCAAATTCCTTAATGAGGTACAAGAGTTTTACACACAGTCATCAAATTGATCATTCTTAAACCGTCAATATTATAACGAATAATTATTCTGTGATTCTAGTAGAAGATAATAAACACACCGTCCGGCGCAAATTTACCGCTTCTTTTCACATGGAAGTAAATGCGTTTAGTACATTTTATGGAGCGGTTGCAAAGATTCTAGATTGTTTACACCTGCAGTAAACCGTCAACTAATATGACAGATCCTGACAGTGTTTACGATTAAATATATTTGCGAAATCATATAGACAATGAAAAACCATCGTTACATGTGTGCTATTTGATCATTAATTATAGTTCACAGTTACATTCGATAAGTTTTGTTCCGGTTCTGGCGTTTTAAGCGTCATCAAGACAACACGCCGCCACGCCAAATGTACGAGCCGATATTATACAATTAATGATGGTTTTATATATTATTGCGCCAACATTTGGCGTGTTGGATTCTCTGATTCGAATCGCTGTGGCATGTTTGCGGGCTTGAATGGATCGATGGGCAAAACCGAACGACACATTTCCGCGTCGATATACAATTATGACATGTATCGTTTCTTTAGTGATGTCGAGGTTTTGAAGGTCATGCTAAGACGACACACAAGAGGGCTATTAGTATTATTGTATAAACTCTAAGTTATCAGACACTCTCAACTTTCGGACAGCCCCGTTTTCAGGCGCAACAATAATGTGTCGTGACTCTAATTTTTTGGACATACGGGTTTTTGTCCATAATGAATAATTCTAAATTTAAGCACTTTTTATTTGATCAGAATTTTACCCTGTCAGTTTGAGGTAATAAAACCTGGCAGACAAATGCTCTGAGACGGCAATCGATCATTAAATATGGGTTATTTGGTAAATAACTATTTATACCGGTAATAGACATTTGTTTAACTCAACAGCTTTAAGTGAAACATATATACAATTAATTTATACTATACTCCATGGTATTTTACAATCACGTGCTATTATTTTTGTAAACAATTGACGCTATACAAATTTCATACCTGTATCCGACTGTAAAATAATTTTAGAGTGTCTCTAAATCTTAAACATCCTTCAAAAGACGAAGAAAAAAGTCTGAAAATGTTTGGACACCTTTACTTTTTAATATTTTTTGTTGATAAATTTACGGACATACAAACGAATAAATAATGTTTAATTGTCCGAAAACTTAAGGTAATTACGGCATCTGTTATTTCACGTTTGCGTTTCATGTTAAGCAAGTAACTGCGACGTAGTCATACGATTTTATATTTGAATTCTGTTATTCTATCCCCACTACCTGAGAGTGGTGGATACATTGGAGTCACTCAGTTTCATGTACATCGGTCTTCATGCGTCGGTCTGTCTTGATACATGTGGGGTTTCTGATTTTTGCAATAAACTTATTGATGACTAAACAGAGAGATAACGAACGTGTCTGTGCAATAAGATCGGAATGCCTTATTTGTATCAGCGCATGAGAGAGACGATCCGCCAATTTATGCTTTCTGTACCGAAGAAATCCGAATGCATATAAGATAACGAAATGACAACCGGACATAAATTGTATTCAGCTGGTCCACATGAAATGTTATAATGTCAACTTCACCCAACACAATGTCAACTTAACCTAGCATAATTGCAAATTAACTCAAAACTCAAAACTTAATACAACATAATGCAACCTTAATACAATATAATGCCGACAAAACCCAACTTAACCTAACATAATGTCAACTCAAACCAAACATAATGCCAACTTAATCCAACATGATGCCAACTTAACCCAACGTTATGCCATATTAACTATGCATTGCGTTTACTTTACCCAGCAGAATGCCAACTTAACTTAACATAATTCAATGGAATAAAAACGTACAAGGATCGACGAGTTTTCATTGAGATTTTATAAAGGTCTTTAATACGACGATTTCCAACCACAAAATAATCAAATCAACACGAAAAATGCGATTTCTTAAAGGGATCTCGGGAAACGAGAAAACGAATGTGATCTATCTCTGACTGTCTGCACCCGATTATATAAACGCTGGTTAAAGTAATTGTTCGATAACTTTTAAACCTTGGTAAGTTTGTAATTAATTACGTTTAGTAACCTTCAAGGTAGGTTGATTACGATATTTACTTCATAAATGAAACTGTATAAATAATTAATATTATTAAAATAATTTGTTTTAAAAAACTATGAAAAGTAAGTTATTAAGCTAATGGTTGATTCGTGTTGTTTAATCCAAAATGCTAATGAAATAAATCAACAATCAGCAGTATCGTTTCTGTAAGAATTTTACCATATTACAGTACTAATACTAGCTATATAACTTCAAGACATCGTAATAAATTGCGAAATGTATCATTTTCGCCAATTCACTAACAAATCACTTCTCAAAAGAAATACATTTTAAATTATTGCTATGAGTTCAAACAAGTATTTTAAATGTTAGAACAGTGTATGGCTATCAAGAAATACTTCGCTGACGAGCGGGTTAGTATCACAAAGACGGTTGATGGCCCGCCAAACATGGGAAAAGAAGGAATGGTGTCGAGGTTATTTAGCGGAATCCCTGGTGCGTCAGCGAGGGTTTGCATGCGGGTGCCTTTTTATTCTTATTGTTAATTGGTATAACATACCTATAGGTTGACGTCGTAAAAGGCTATTCTTCTAATTTGGGTGTAAGTTCTTGTTTCAAGACTGCACTATAAAATAATCCCATTACGCCAAATTATGATGATAACACCTTCACAGCACAACAATGAGTTCATGATAAACGTTTACATTAAATTACATCCGATAATCACTCGGTCAGTTGTCCGATCCTGCAAATTTCAATTGAGAAAAGTGCGAGTCTTTTTTACGTTTTATTATAAACGTGACTTATTTCACATAGCGACATAGTTTAATGCAAATTTATCGCACGTTTCCTTCTGTCGTGCAATATGCATTGTTTTAATCCGAGCATCTCATTTTGACATTTCAGAATGTACAATCAGCCATAAAAAATCACACAAATTATTACTAAATCAATTTGCAAATAGTAGCTTTGCATTTTAATTCACGAAAGTGTTGTGTAAATTATAAGCTGGTGAAAACAGCACCACTCATTTATCGGTTGTGTAATGGGATGAATGTGATTCTATGTATATTTATTAACTAAATTCATGTCTTGCACAATTAAAGCATTTACCATAGATACATAAAACATTGTGAAAATGTAAACATATTTTTTTTTGCTGAAATCTGGAAATTTACCCGATTTACAACCGGCTATTATTTCATAAATTGCTCCGGTTCATGTGAGCATCTGTAAATGTATAGTACATTACGAAGCGTGTTAGGAAGTGAAAAGTTTATCGAGTTTATGAAAACATTTGAATCTGGTGAAAAGATGGCATTAGGCACACTCGGCATTAGTTGTTACTCCCCCCCCCCAAAGCTGCTTATATATAATAAGGTATGTGGCTACAGGTAGCCGGATCGATTCTACGAAACGTTTTTGCAAGTTTGTTGTTTGATGATCGCTTTACGGTAGACTTCTGCGAACATTAATTCATACATTTAGTATGATGTCTTCTGCAATGTTTGAAACCAGGATTTTGCAAATAGATTGACAATTGATAGAGTTGTGAGCTTCGGAAATTGGCTGGTGTGCTGAAATCAGCATTTTATCGGTCCTAGTCACATACCTTGTTATATATATATTATATAATTTAAATAATTTTTATAAATTAATAAATATTTTGTTTTTATGTATTGTTGCTGTGGGAGAGGAGTAGCAGAAGGGGGGGGGGGGGTAGCAACTTATTCTAGATGCCTGTGGAATAAGGGTCCATATTTAACTATTTTAAAATAATTTGTATAGACCCTGAATGCAAAATCGTCCATTATTTTGTGACATAGATAATTTATGGATTTTAAAGCGTAATTAAAGGTAAGACAATATATCGAAAGTTTGTTGTACTTGTTTGTTCTGTTTTAGTTCTATATTCACTATCCGGGAAATGTTTCTAACATCACAGGCACTCGGCATTAGTTGCTATCCCCCCTTCCATCGGCTTCTCCTCCAGCTACTACCCCTCAAAAAACCATCTTAAGTGTCCATGTGTTATAAAAATATAAAAACAACCAAAAAGTTAGTCGATTGTTTTTATTACATTTTAGAATGTATGTGACTACGATCCTTGTAATGCTGATTTCGGAACAATTGCTACGCGATTGTCGAGTTCAAACTGCGACATAGAGACGGATGGGGAGTATCAGTTTTCTAGTCAATACAATTTCACCGTCCACTCGCTCACAGCAAATACAGCTGTCTTGTAACATAGTGACTGATGGATAAGAATCAACGACAGTCTTCTTCTTTTTATAAATACAATATCACCATTCCATTCACTCACGCAAAGTTACGGATGAAATGTGCAATGAAGTCTTCTCGTGTAATTGTGTCATAATTTTATACATTACTTGTTAAATATAGGATCTTTCACGAGTGGTCGTTTTGTATTGAATTTATTAAACTGGTCATCTAAATAAAGATAAAAACGAGGCTAGCCGAGTTTTTATCATTATTTAGATGACGAGTTTAATAAATTCAATTCAACATGACCACGAATCTAAGATTCTATTTATAACATGACTAACAAATTTTATCTTGTATGCTCTTTTCACCTTTTTATACACATTGTAAAAGAGTTTAACTGACGAAATTCGCTTGAATAATGCCGTCATTTTGTCACAAATATGACGCCATTTTACAGTTGTATAACTAGTGTAATAACACCCATTTATCCCACTTTTACAGCGAAATCGGTTGATTATAGCCCCGTTGATTAAATTTCATATACACTCAACGGCAAGGCTATAATCAACGGCACGAAATGACGTCATCAACTGCCGAACCGAGACTACTTTTTCCCACGCACCTCGTCACCTGTATTTGCCAACTGCATCAATAATTAAAATAATCTCAAATGTTCGTCAATCATAATGACCTTAAAACAAATAAAAGTAGAAAAAACGTGTTTTTTGTCATTTATTGTCAGTAAACGTCTAGTATTAGGTAAATATGACTTTATGGTGCAAATAGGTTCTGTTGTTGTTGCTCCCCTTTGACGGAGTCAGTTCGAGTTGCTCCCCTTTGACTATAGAACACAATCGTCTGCGAAATAGTTATCCCTAAAAATGTCAGACGAATTAAACAACGTAAATTTCTCATTAACTTGGGATGAATTAAACACTGAAAATGAGCAACAAGCAACAAAAACGGTATTAACACTAAGCCAGTTCAAAACACAATATGGGTTTGATCCATGTATTTTGTTCACAAATGAAATTGAATTAACCATTGAAAATGAAACCAGCCCCAGTAGTAACCCACCATCCAGTAGCAATCTCATCCCTCCAGCGGTAAATCCTTTTCCAGACATGCATGACAAACAGTTCTTAGATGTTAACCTCACTGATGTTGGTGATTTCATTGTCCAAAATGAAAACAAAAATACTTTAGCAAAGACCTCGTCTGACATAAACAAGTTTAAAAGGTTTCTAATGTCAAAAGCTGAATCAAAAGAAATCCACCACATAGAACCAACTCTTCTTGATGAGTATTTGGCCACTTTCCTGTTGTCCCTAAAAAAGTCAAATGGCACAGATTTTGAACCAAGCTCCCTCCGTGGCATCATCGCTAGTGTTGACAGGTTCCTGAAACGACATCGCTATGATTGTTCAGTCCATCGGGGACTGGAGCCCAATTTGCACTTACAAGGGACATCTACAATGCAAAGAAAAAAGTCTTAAGAAACAGGTAAAATTAAGATGAACGGTTATCACTAAAAGAAATTTGTAAAAATAACATATAGAACAGAAAACGTATCATTAATTACTAAATTGGGAAAAAATGCCAAGTGTAGTCTGTACGAAACTATTACCCTGTCGACATAAAGTTGCAGTTCATAAACAAAAGTCGAAAAGTCACATTAAACAGTAATACTGTAAGCCTACGAAAGATAGAATACTAAAAAATAAATTTGAATGAAAAAATATAGTCGAAAAGTTAAATTAAACAGTATAACAAATATAAACCACCAATTTAGGGACAGGGAAACCGTCCTAGGTAGGCCCATCCGCTGACTGATACCGACATCGATCTGATCTGTGAAAAGGGGATCCTTGGCACCGAGTCTCCGAGGGCCTTGATAATACAATCTGGTTGAACAACTGCCTTCATTTTGGCTTGCGTGGAACAACGGAGCAATACAATTTGCGGTAAGAAACATTTTTCACACACACACTCAAAATATGTATCCATTTTCACCCCATTTCACAATGTACATCCGCTTTAACTTAAATGCTGTTTTTTATTGTTGTTCATATCTGACATTAAATAAAGATTCTTGTATCTTGTTAGGTGGGGAGACGTCCGCCTCCGTGTAGACTCGAATGGTGTGGAGTATCTCGAGTTGAACGAGCGCCAAACGAAAACGCGCACAGGAGATAACATCGCTGACATACGAAAAGTGTCTCTCAAGATGTTCGGCACTTCTGCACCAAGGAATCCCGTGTTAATTTACAAGCTGTACTCGAATATGCGTTCATCTTTTTTTTTCTGATCAGCATCCATTCTACCTGGCAACACGCACAATTGACACTGCATCACAGTGGTTCTTGCTACAGCAATTGGGTGGCAACAAACTAAGGTCAGATGCTGAAGGCCATGGCAAAAGACGCCGGCTTTCACGACCACAAGAGAATAACAAACCACTCAGTTCGCAAATTTCTGGTGCAAAAACTTCGAAATGCAAACATTCCATCCACTGAAATCATGGCCATAACAGGGCACAAAATTTTCCAGTCCATAACCAATTATTCCACCATATCTGTTGAACAGCAGCAAAAGTGTTCCAATATTCTTGCTCAGTCCAGTAAATGTAACAACCCAACAGCTTCCTCTTGTGCACCTTCATGCACTGAAACAATGGCCGACATGCAGCCTACACAACCACTGTCTTCCGTTGAACAAGTTGATATTGATGTTCGCCCCACCAAGTCACTTCACCAGCAAATGTCTTTCTCTCGTTCGAACAACTTTGACTCCCAATTCTTTGGTGCAACTTTCCACATTCAAAATTTTAATGTGTATAATTATAATCAATCCAAGTTGTTATTGTTATTTCGTTACGAAATGACCACAAATTACAACAAAGAAGCAAATATTTTGCAATTCGTGTTCTAGGTTGATATTTCGAAAGTTTGTGGTGTTAGACTACGTGTATACAAATGTAGTTCCGTGTTTATAACAACTAAATATTATAAAACTTTTAGATTTGCAACTCAATATGAATTAAATTATTATTAGTTACGCACGACTCTTTGTCACAGAACGATATTCTGATTTTTTTAATTGACAATTTGATCAGCGGTTATTTTTGGAACGCGGAGTAATACACTTACCTTGGTTACACTACATACTTTATCAAAGAACGTTGAACACAATTAAAACTAATTTTGTTAAAATAAAAAGGTTTACTGAATAAAAAAGTGTGATAAATAGAATAATAGGTTAGTGTTGATTATAGATCAAGTTTATCATGCTCGGCACGAAAACAAAAAAGCACTCGCCAAGACTCGTGCTTTTTGTTTTCTAAGCCCAGCATGATAAACCTGATCTATAATCAACACTAACCTATTATTCTCTATGTAATAAAGAAAATTGAGCATTACGTTATTACACTCCTAAAGCGTAGATCATGTTATAAAAAGTCTTATTGCAATTTGTAATCTTTATATTAACCCGTTTTGGAATAAACCCGTTTTGCAATAAACGCATCACACGTGTTCTAAATGATTCACATTGATAGAAAACTGTGAAAATAATGTCTAAACAAGAGCTGTGTTTGTGAAACAAAATGCCCCCTACTGCGCTTTGAAGCTTTAGCAACAAGGTTATATTTTGAATGTAAAGGTAACAGTGCCCTTGACCTTTGACCTAGTGGTCTAAAACCATGATTGATTATAGATCTCAGTGAGATGTATGTATATGTGATGTTTAAAGAACATGGACCCAAGAGTTTTCCTTTTATGAGCAAGGGTAAAGTTTTGGGACAGACAGACAGACAGACAGACAGACAGACAGACAGACAGACATACAGACCGACAGACAGACAGACAGACAGACAGATAGACGGACAGACAGACAGACAGACAGATAGACAGACAGAAAGACAGACAGACAGACATACAGACAGACAGACAGACATAGAACAACCCGGTTTGCAATACACCCGTTTTGCAATATTTTTTTGTCCAACACAGTTGTGACACTGCTATTTTTTTAGTTTCTGTCAAAATAGTTTCTAAATTTTACTATTGATTTATATGGGAGCAGTCAAAATATGACCAACATATTTGGTATTTTAATCCGATCGCATTTGTAAGCTGTGCCCTTTTTGCTAGAAGATACCCTTGACAAACGTTAATTCGCAAACCGAAATTTTTCCTGCAGCAGACAATGCCAACTTGGAAAACAAAGCAAATACAGCAGTTGAGCTTACGGCGTTGCCAACAAGTCCTTAGAATATTCTTAAAAATGTAACACTGTTTTAAATAAATTGTAGTGCTTATTTAAGTAACTGCTACTCATTATGATCTCCACGCTTTTTGAAAAGCTTGTGTATATTGTAGTTATCTCCGGCGTCTGTCCGTGTGTCTGTCCGTCCGTCCTGGTCACTATTTTCTCCTACACTTTAAGCACTAGAACCTTGAAACTTACACACATTGTAGCTATGAGCATACGTGCGACCCTGCACTAAATGGAATTTTGATCTGATCCCTGGGTCAAAAGTTAAGTGTGGGGTGTGGCCGGGTCAGAGATTTTCCTAAGACCGCGATTCAAAAAAGCCTCATAACTACTGTGTTCCTTCAGATATTGCTTTCATATTTGGTATGCATATGTTTCTAGACAACACCTATCCATGTGCATACAATTGTTTACCCCTGTGACCTTACCCTTGAATTTTGAGTCAGTTTTCAGGTTCGAAATCTCGACCGCGATTCGAAAAAGGCTCATTACTGCTGTGTTCCTTCAGATATTCTTTCGTATTTGGTATGCATGTGTATCTAGACAACACCTTTCCATGCGAATACAAATTTCGACCCCTGAGACCTTTAGCTTGAACTTGGGGTCAGTTTTCAGGTTTCGAAATCTGCGACCGCGATTCAAAAAGCTCATTAACTACTGTGTCCTTTCATATATTGCTTTCATATTTTGTGTACCTGGACAACATCGTTCCATGTGCATAACAATTTTACCCCTCTGACCTTGACCTTGAACTTCAGTTTTCCGGTTGCGAAATCTGCGACCGCGATTCGAAAAAGGCTTATAACTACTGTTTCCATTGAGGTATTGCTTTCATATTTGTATACATGTCTATCTGGACAACACCTTTCCATACGCATAAAATGTTTGACCCACGTGACCAGAAAAATTGAACTTGTGGTCAGTTTTCAGGTTTAGAAATCTGCAACCACGATTTTGAAAAAAGGCTCATTAACTAATGTGACCATTCAGATTTTGCTGTAATAATTACTATGCATGTGTATCCGGACAACACCTTTTCTGACAAACTTTCATGTTTTCAAAACTTCACCCGCAGCCGAGCATTGGCACCCGTAATGCGGTGCTCTTGTATTCATGTGACCTTGACCTTGAACTTGAGGTCAGTTTTTAGGTTTCGAAATCTGCGACCGCAATTCGAAAAAAAGGCTCATAGCTACTGTGTCCCATCAGATATTGCTTTCATATTTGGTATACATGTGCATCAAGACAACACCTTTCCATACGCATACAATTTTTGAACCCTTTGACGTTGACCTTGGGGTCAGTTTTCAGGTTTCGAAATCTGCGACCGCGATTCGAAAAAGGCTCATAACTAATGCGTCCCTTCAGATATTGCTTTTATATTTGGTATGCATGTGTATCTGGACAACATCTTTCCATTTATGAACTTGGGGTTCGTTTTTAGGTTTTGAAATCTGCGACCGCGATTCAAAAAAATCTCATAACGACTGTGTCCCTTCAGCTATTTCTTTCATATTTGGTACGCATGTGTATTTGGACAAGACCTTACCATGCGCATACGATTGTTTACCCCTGTGACATTGACCTTGAACTAAGGGTCCGCGTTTAGATTTTGAAATTTATTATGTGGTTATCTCCGCCATCTCACTGCCCGTCCTGGCCAGTTTTTATTCCTACGCTTTCAGAACCAGAACCTTGACACATGGTACCTATGAGCATAAGGTATATGCTAAAGTGCACTATTTGGAATTTTGTTCTATTCCCAGTCACAAGTAATGGGAGTTGGGGTGGGGCCGGGTGATAGATGTTTACTCATTTTCTAGGTTATTTTACATTAACGTCTTCCATTCTATACCCATTTTCTTCAAATTGATACTGAACATCTCTTATGACAATACGGTCAATCTCAACAATACATGGTCCCATTACATGTACCAACCTGGGGGCGCCCCTGGGTCAAACATGCGGCGTGGGGATACGCGTCGGCCTCTGCCGCGCTATTTCGAGTGATTTATAAAATTGAGTGAATAATTAAATGATGACTGCTTATTTTTTGCGCTAAAACATTTCCAGCCACATTTACGTCAGTTTTAGTCTTATGGCAATGTTTGTGATGCTAGACAAAAAGAAAGAAAACACAAACATTCTAGAAGTGACGAATTCTTCACCACTTTCGAATGTGCTGGCAAATATTCTCAATAACAGCAGTTCGATAAAATGTTATTTACATCAAAGTAACTGAAAAAAGAGCTTCTTGTTCTAGAAACAACCGTTAAGAGCAATATAGCTTTTTAAAGGGGAAATATGAACACATTGAATTCTTTTTATACTCTGGATCAAAAGTATTATGGAATTTACACGCAACTGCTTCAAGAATCTTTCATCCGAAATAGCAGAAAAGCTTTAAAACTTTATCTTATACAAGATGAAACATTAAAGGATTATGCTGTGTACTTTTGCAAAATACAAAATTATATAGCAGACAATGAAAATACAGATATTATCTTCTATCACTATAAAGACTACTGAATATTAACACAGAATGTTAAAACTGGGTTCACTGCCTCGGAACAATCAATACACGGCTGGCCTAAACTTATCCCAGTATTATCCATAAACCAAACGCGCGTCGTACACGATTTCAATCATATGTTCTTTTACACACATACAAGAAAAACATGCCTGCCAAAACGCGCTTATCTACGTAATTTCAGTGTCGTAAGTATCGGTGTTCTATTAAAACGAATAAGGGAATGGGTCTTAAACGTAAAAGTATTAAAAATACATAAGGTCCATCTCTGAAAGATTGAAAACTGTCAAGTGAGCGTTGAAAAAATAACATTTTATAAACAAACCTGGTTTAAGATTGAACGCAAATATATATTCACTTCATAAGAGGACCACGGTTGAGTCACCTGAGTAAACTTAACCAAATGTTGAAGTCTTTACAGGATTATATATTTATTGACTCCACATGATCCAGATTTTAACATGGCCTTCACCTTGTAATGATATACTATCTAACCGCATTTCGTCAAGACCAATCGATACATGTAATCCAAACGGTATTGACAAGGGTTTTCTATAATTTGACCTGGTGACCTCGTTTTCGGATGTTACATGTGACAAAGCATGTGACACAGATTTGAAATTGTTTTAGAAATTGTCAAGAAAAAAATTCTGAACAGTTTCATCCAGATTGAATTACAAATGTGGCATGTGTAGTCAAAGCAAGCTTTAATTTATATTTGCCAAGGGTGCCTTTTTTGGATGAACATGACCAAGATTTGAAAAAATTACATATTGTCAAGATAAACAAGCTAACCACGTTTCATCAAGATTAATTAATATAAGTGGTTCCTCGCGGTAAAAGGTTTTTCTATATAGTTTTTGCATGCATGTCGCCCAGATTTAAGCTCGGCACTTATGTTTCAAGAAAAATATTCTGAGCACGTGTTATTTCAAAAATGAGCTGTAATGTGATACACGACGGACGACGAAACACGGTGGATAGCGGACGCATGGTCGTCACAATTGCTAAGCTTTAAACCTATAACATATATAAATAAATGAATAGTAACATTAACATGAAATGAATTTCATTTTTGGGGACCCTTGTTATTTAGTTTTATTTAAAAGTGTATGCTTAATCTTGAAATTGTATGGCAAAGGAAAACTGGTCATATAATTTAATTTCCTAATAGTAAAACCAGTACAATTTTATTTGTTGTGATATTTTGTTAAAGATTATCTGAGTTCCAAAAGTGTTTCTTCGCAGGCAGTGACGCAAACAACATGGGGCATTCTTTTGAAAAAATAAGTAGATCATGCCTTAATGCCCCTGCCCTCGGCTTTCATGCCTTCATGACTGTCTGTCTGTCTGTTTGTCTGTCTGTCTGTCCTACCGACCGTCCATCAGTTCGATCGTCTGTCTGTCCGTCTGTCTGTCTGTTTGTCTGTTTGTCTGTCTGTCTCTATGTCTGTCTCTATGTCTGTCTGTCTGTCTGTCTGTCCGTCTGTCTGTCTGTCGGTCTGTCTAACTGTCTGTCTGTCTGTCTGTCAGCCTGCCTGCCTGCCTGCCTGTCTATCTGTCTGTCTGTCTGTCTGTCTGTCTGTCTGTCTGTCTGTCTGTCTGTCTGTCTGTCTGTCTGTCTGTCTGTCTGTCTGTCTGTCTGTCTGTCTGTCTGTCTGTCTGTCTGTCTGTCTGTCTGTCTGTCTGTCTGTCTGTCTGTCTGTCTGTCTGTCTGTCTGTCTAAACTACAACTACATTATTTCATATATTGATAGTACTTACTGAAAATAAATACAAAACATTGATAAAAAGTTATAAAAATAAACGTGTATAACAAAACAATGTTTAGTATAGAGCCACAACGCCCATTCTCTAAATGCTAGCAATTGACCAATTTCCAACTGTCAATCAAACGGACGTTATAATCAGATTGCGTTTATTGCGGCCACATGGTCCGACAAACAAAGACTGTCGGAGAAATGGAAAAGGCGCTTTATAAAAACACAACTAAGTGGGCGGAGCGATCGCGTACTTGGTGACTGGTCGATTCCTTCTTTATCACCATATGCTTGGTCAATCATTTATACGGATGTCAATATGATTAACAAGCAGTGTCTATAAACCGGAATCAGTTTCAAACTATGTTCGGAAGTTTCAGTCGTTCGATGGTAATTAGCGTTAAATTTTTCGGTGAAATAATTTAAGAAATCTTAATTGCCACGACTACAATATTATCAATATTGCACATCTTAAAAGTAAAAGTAAAAAACAAGTTTATTTCAAAACAAAACGAAATGTTTAATTGCTTTTGTGTGATTACATTAACTTTTTATCAAACTCGTGTGTCCTGTAACCTATTTCTTCCAAATAAAGCCTCTATCATGACATCGCCTCTACTACTCTTTGACCTTTTATGGAGATAAAACCGTGACTTGCTCTCGCTTGATTTTATAAAAGGATTTCATTACCGAATGATGTTTAAAGGTGAGAACGGCTGTATTTTTTCCTTTATGTTAAGACGTCTGATATACATTTGCTAAATGCTTAAAGTTATTTTATTTTATAAATAAGAACCATTTTACACGCCTGAGGCTTACAAGCATAAATTATATTTGTTCGCGTAGAGTGAGAAAATAAATATGTTCACGAGCGTTTTTAAATATTGCCACTTTACTGAGACAATTGTTTACTCTGTATTCCGGAAAGCAGAGGAAATTGTATGTAATGCTTTTTATTATTTCAATACTAAATCCCTTTACGACGTTTTAATGCCAATAATATTTTCCATTGATTTGTAAAATATTAATTTTGTAAAGAAACCAATATTTTAGCGCGATGTTTGACTTCAATTTTGTCGTTGATTTCAAAAATAAATTGTTGGATATGCTGCTTGCCATAACGAAATGTCATTATAACAATCCTGGTTTTAGTAGTCTTGGTATGACCATAAATACGGAATACATTAACCAATTATGCCGAACGTCTAGAAAAAAGGCCTTGACAAACAGCTGTTTGCTTAAAGGAATTTCTGTAAGAAATATTCTAAATATAGAAATAAATATACTAGACATCCATAATTCAGGAAATAAATTGATCCAATTTAGAAGGATGGAGAGTCCACCAGGCATAAATAGGTTAACCTATACACAAAACAGTTTAGGCTTAAGCACAGTTAAAAGGTCACTGTCACCACAAAAACGCAGAAGACAATGTTTTATTCGTTAATTAGATTAAAAACAAAGATGCATGCTGTTAAAATGTAAAACCGTCGAAATTTTAAAGCGAAAAAGCGTTCTGAAATGGATTGCTAATATGCATTGTATTATATCCCTAAGTCTTTACATGCAACTAATGAGGATAACCCAAAGTAATAATAATTATAAGGTGAAGCACTTATTATTTTAATATTTTCACATTCAATAAGGAGTGCTTATAAGAAAAGAACAGAACAGAACTTGACTGTTTCTATTATTATTTTTCACTAGTATCAGTGCTAGTTTCACGTACTCTATATTTACCACGTTTTGACTGTTTACGATGATTAATAGTGACATAAAATGCATGAAAACTACATTTTTCAATATGTCATCATTTTGATTTACATGTCAATTATTTGATGTTTTAAGGAAACTCGTATTATTATTATTATTATTATTATTATTATTATTATTATTATTATTATTATTATTATTATTATTATTATCATTATTATTTATTATTTTTTATTATTATTATTATTATTATTATTATTATTATTATTTGAGAACGATTCTTGTGATATTTTCAGAACTGACCTGTCTGGTAGTTTTGACCATAGCATGTACAGGTAAATCGTCCTTTAAGTTTGTTTCGGGTTTGTTTACATTAAAGTATTTTCGTTTTGGACTTAAATCTAGACCAAACGTTTATTATGGACATGATATGCTTAAGGTAAGCGTAACCCACCCTTCATTATGTAAACGCACAGGGCACGAATGAATTGTTTAACAGCTACTAGACAAAAACAACGAAAGCTTTGTCAAAGACTGAAATGAAGACTAATGCCGGTTAATGTTTTCGGAGAAAAAAAATCCCCGTAAGTTACTTTACCCAGCTTAAGTGCATTTTAGTTATAGTATGGCCCAGACTGACGCTTTCAATTATTTTTGTTACCATAATATGTGTTTGGCTGGAAAATTGAAATGACGTGCACATTCACCATAAATTCAAGCAGTTTTTCTCCCCTAAATGCCTGAACATGGCCAATTTTACCCGATCTTCTACTTCAAGGAGTCACATTTCGCTATTTTTTAAAGAAAATTTGTCAGGATTTTTTCTACATGTAGGCCAATATCTTTGTTATCAATGTTAATTGACAGTTGTTTCAAATTGGACTTTGAAATATTTTGATTTTTCCAATTTACTTACCCTATGTGAGTTCAATTGAAAATACACCGCGCTGCTCCATTGGTCTTACTCAGCTCACCAGATATCGGGATTCCTGGGGTGATTATAGAAAGCCTGTAACTCGGGAGGCGAGGCAAAGTGGTATAAATAGAAACAACAGGATAATGGTTGGGGGAATATTTTCCCACACTCTTTTAGAGAAATCTTCTGCCACAGAGCATTCTTCTACTTTATAAGCTTGCATTTTATTTTATGGTTGAACAACTATTGCTATGATTAAAACACACGTCTGAAAAAGGCTCGAATTAGTTTTCATTGCTTAGCGTTATTTGTTTTCTCTTATTCTTATATCTTCCTAAAATCATCATCTCTTTAAGCTCTAACTCAAACAAATTAATCTTTATACATGTACATACACTGTTTTTCTGTATGTATTGGGACTTACAAACAAGTCTGATTTAAACCACAACATGTTAATATATATGGTCTTAAACGTACACACAAGTCCCATTTGGAAAAATTAAGCTGTTTTCTTCGTATGTTACCTGAAATATATGTCCTGTTGTAGGCACTTATGCTTTATCCTGTCTGAGTTGTGAGCATGGCTACGAGCGTCTTACTTACTGTAACAAAGTAGTTCAGTGTTTTGGTGAACAGGTAAGACGAAGTCACTCGCCTGGAGGGACAGGTTTTGCAAACTTATATTAAACGCATTGCACTGAAAATACATATTTCATTATCGATATTTATTTTGTACATTTTATTTAACTAGTTGCGTCAAATTATTATTACTTTGTAAATGACTCAATGATTCCTAGTGCCATGAAAAATGTGCATAGCAAACTTAATAAGCTCGAAAATTCCTGGACTTGTTTAGCCTTTAATGCACCGTGGATTACACGGACGGAATAAGTAACATGTACTTATGTTTGCCCCGAAAAACACATCCATCATACTAAAGATATTTAAGGACACCGTCCCAGGAACATTACTGCGACCTACGTTTTTCAGCAATCTTACCCTATCGCTGCAACTACTGCGTGTATTTCATTGGAAATTTGAAAATATTATGTGAGATGACTGTCTTTATACCTATTTCTTTAAACTGGACACCAGGACTCATTACTCTAAACTGGACACCCGGATCCATTACTCTAAACTGGTAATCATAGTCTATTACTCTAAACTGGACACCAGGACCAATTACTCTAAACTGGACACCAGGACCAATTACTCAGAACTGGACACCAGGGCACCGTTTTACTAAGCTATTTACGCAATTCGTAGACTTACGCACATAATTTAAATTCAGTCTAATTCCTTCAAATATTTGCTATATTAAAATTTGGTATGTTTGCAATGAACTTTATAATATAATGTTACATTCCAAGTAAAAATTAGTTTGCCTCAATCTGAAATAAATGAAATTCAATTATTTTAAATATGTGCGTAAGTCTAAGACTTGCGTAAATTGCTTAGTAAAACGGTACCCAGGACCTAAAACTCTGAACTTGACACCAGGACCAATTACTCTTGACTGGACACCAGAATCTATTACTCTAAACCGCACACCAGGGCCAATTACTGTAGACTAGACACCAGGACCCATTACACAATGGACACCGAAAACTATTACTCTAAAATGGACATCAAAGTCAATTACTGTAGACTGGACAACAGGACCCATAGCTCCAGACTTGACACCAAGACCCATAACTCCAGACTAGACAACAGGACCCATTACTCTAAACTGGACAACAGGACCCATTACTCTAAACTGGACACCAGGACCCATTACTCTAGACTAGAGACCACGACCCATTATTCTAGACTAGACATAAGAACCCATTACTCTTGACTGGACACCAGGACCATTTAATCTTAACTTGACACCAGGACCCATTTCTCTAGACTGGATACCAGGACTCATTACTTTAGACTGGACTCCAGGACCCATTACTCTAAACTGGACACCAGAAACCATTACTCTAAACTGGACATACGTACCCATTACTCTAAACTTGACACCAGTACCCATTTCTCTAAACTGGACACCAGGACTCATTACTCTAAACTTTACACCAGCACCCATTATTCTAAACTTGAAACCAGTACCCATTACTCTAAACTTGACACAGGTACCCATTTCTTTAAACTAGACACAAGGACTCATTACTCTAAACTTTAAACCAGCACCCATTATTCTAAACTGGACACCAGGACCCATTACTGTATACTGGACACCATGATCCATTACTCTTAACTGGACACCAGGACTCATTACTCTGAACTTGACACCAGGACATTTTACTCTAAACTTTACATCAGCGCTCATTTTTCTAAGCTGGACACCAGGACCCATTACTCTAGACTGGACACCAGAACCCATTACTCTAGAATGGACATCGGGACCCATTCCACTAGACTAGACACCAGGACCTATTACTCTAGACTGGACACCAGAACCCATTACTCTAGACTGGACACCATAACACATCACCATCGTGGTTACAAGTTAGCCAAGTCTTATTTCTTACGCTATATTTTGATTCAACACATTACCGTTTCTAAAGCTATGCTCCATACAGTTACAATCACGAAAGCATTTGTTTTGTAACAAACATTCATGTGCATGAGGCCTGTTGGTTGGAAATTCTACAACAGTTCTATATTGCTTAATTACTGTGTCATTTGTAGTCGATGGAATTTTGGCGGTGTTAAGATGAATGCTTTGGACCATCATCATAATTATGATCAATAATTGTTCTTTTATTATTAAAGGCTTGCTTCGTTGAAAGAGTGATTTCATTGGATGGAAGAAGAACAAAATATTTGGCTGGATGCAGAGACATATCTGTGTGTATTATTTAATTAGTTTTGTGATTCCAAATTGTAGGGCTATTGTGTTTGGAGTATAATTTAACTTTGTCTTTAAAGGCCGGTGCCTTTATATATCAACAACTTGCATTGGCATCGTGCAAAATGAAGGGCCAATGATTTTTTTCTTGAAAGTTGCATGCTGAACATACTTCGCTATTCTTATGTTTGCGCATTTCTGATAAGCGGTTAATTGTTTGTATTGAAGTGTAGATTTAATAAAATACAATAACGCTAGTAAGCAAACAGCATAGTATTAAAACCAATATACTCGTAATTAAATAAAAACTTATTTTTCTTGCTAATCTACATGTTTGCTTTTTACTTTTATAAAATATACAGTTACGCGGATATATGTTTATTGATTAAAGTAAACACATATTTTTGTGTTCTAGTTGTGCAACGGCTGTTCTGCAAAGGAAACCAAGAACCTGACCGATGTTACCATTCGATCCGACATTGCGGTCTGCACAGAATGTTGCGTCCACTCATTGTGTAATACACAGGGATGTGGTGGCGTTTTCGAAGGTTTTTTGTCCGTTATTTGATAAAATAGTATTATGCAGTTAAATATGCAATGAAAATTTATAGTTAAACAGATGTTTATTTATTAAAACAATAAATTCTGTTTGTTTCAGCGAATTCTACTTCAATTCGATGTTTTGGTTGCCCGGAAATTTACGGAAATATGTCATGCAACTCTTTAACCTTGTGTGATAAACGCACACAGGTAAATTTTCATTCTAAATGATAATGTGAGCCTTTTTAAAATTTTGTCCTTCTTGGCATGCGGGGCAACCATGAAAATGCATTTTGTCACGTATGTTTGCCTTTGCTTGACACTTGTATATTATTAATAATTTCATCGGTAAAAGCAGCCATTGTTTAGCCTTTCATGCGAGAGCTTTTAACATTACTCCATGTCAGCAACAAACCTTATCCTCCTTCTTACAATGCCACGACCCGAAACTGTGTCTTATCTTAACACAACTTTCTGAAGTTGCAAAAACTCTACCACTTTTATCTATTTTTTATTAAAAAAAAACATATTAAAATTAATAATGCTGATGTGTGTTAACGTTATATCTTTCTTTCGCTATCTACATCATTTATTTTAAAATTGTTTGTATTATGTCCGATATCATGTTACTATATAATTTTTATCTTCTCAAAGTCTCAACTATTCATTGTTTCGACATTTATGTTTATTGAAGTTACATTCTTATTTGTAACACGTTATCATCAACACTTCCAATTTACAGAAGCATAAGCCTCGAGCTGAGCTGATTTCTCAATCATATTTATTTATACTGTGCAGTCCAAATGTAAGGCATATTTCGTCCGAAGTGACTTGTATGTTTGAACTGTATTATCATGCTAACTGATAGTCTAGGAATAGCTAAATCATAGTGCTTGAACGTATTTTCTCTTTAAGCTATGGCTTAGTATATGAAAACCCGGAAAATGCATGAGTGTTTGTACAATTTTGCCTGACTTCACCTTGTTTAATTATGTATCAACAACTACACATTCCCCGTTTGTTTGCAGATGACTAAGATGTTAAGTTGTTAACTAGCGTACGCGTTGAAATGTAATTTATCAATGTTAAACGATGATAAACATATGTTGAAAATTCAGCATTATTTTATATAACGTACTGATCAAAATATTCTAATTTCAACATCAGCTATTTACGTGTATGTCGGTTTCCTGACATGATTGTTATTATTTATTTTATTTTTCTAAAATAGTACGTGGATTTGTGTTTTCTGACATAAAAAAAACATAATTTAATCACAGCAAAATAGATTATATCACAAAAGCATATGGTCACTTTTCACGAAGACTTAAACATGGGAATACTGTTTTTTTTAAAGTAAAAGTTTTACCTGAATTTTCTAGATGTGCGAGTCAGCAGTTATCGATCCAGTGAAAAGTCATAGTCATCTAAATGCAGTGGCATTAGGATGTGGGGCAAGAAATGTACGTTGGTGTTTAATATCTAAGTCATTTTAGTATAAGCGTTTCGATTGTATGTATAATTTGAAACTAGAATTAAGAATTATTTATATTTTTCAATAACATGTATATATTGATTTGTATTATACATCAACTAGTTGGTTATTGAACTAAATAATAAACTTAACCCACTCACAACAAAGTTGTAATGGGGTTATACTGGAGTATGATTGTTCGTCTTCCGTTTCGAGAGTTGGGTTTCTTTTCCGGGGGCAAATCTGAAACATCATAGTTATATAAAACGCAATAAGTGAAAATATAGTGCACAAGAGCCATAACTTGTGTTTCAATATTTAAATATATAGCCTTTGGTAATAATTTTGTTTAAATTTTGTCTACGACACTTCTTTAAAACTAAAAGATGCCACCTATGAACTTCACACTAAGTGCAATATACAAGTACCATAACTGCTGATATCGTGATTGCGCTAATGAAATGAGGCTTTATTCAAAGAACTAGATTGATATTGTATATAATATTGGTGAGGTTGAGATACGTTATTGAATATAACATAGAAAAATGCACAACAC